>NW_027472782.1:0-296038 GCF_030347505.1 Rhynchophorus ferrugineus | reverse complement strand
CATGCTAATTACATTGCCGGTTGCCAAATTGCATTATCTCTTATAGTTTCCGAGATATGGACTATCGATAATTTACACCTTAGGCTCTGCTTCTAACTTGGGCCCAAATTGTAAAATGGTCTTATCTATTGGCGATTTCGTTCCAATTCACATTCCAAGTAATATTCGGCATGCTAATTACATTGCCGGTTGCCAAATTGCATTATCTCTTATAGTTTCCGAGATATGGACTATCGATAATTTACACCTTAGGCTCTGCTTCTAACTTGGGCCCAAATTGTAAAATGGTCTTATCTATTGGCGATTTCGTTCCAATTCACATTCCAAGTAATATTCGGCATGCTAATTACATTGCCGGTTGCCAAATTGCATTATCTCTTATAGTTTCCGAGATATGGACTATCGATAATTTACACCTTAGGCTCTGCTTCTAACTTGGGCCCAAATTGTAAAATGGTCTTATCTATTGGCGATTTCGTCCCAATTCACATTCCAAGTGATATTCGGCATGCTAATTACATTGCCGGTTGCGAAATTGCATTATCTCTTATAGTTTCCGAGATATGGACTATCTATAATTTACACCTTAGGCTCTGCTTCTAACTTGGGCCCAAATTGTAAAATGGTCTTATCTATTGGCGATTTTGTTCCAATTCACATTCCAAGTAATATTCGGCATGCTAATTACATTGCCGGTTGCCAAATTGCATTATCTCTTATAGTTTCCGAGATATGGACTATCGATAATTTACACCTTAGGCTCTGCTTCAAACTTGGGCCCAAATTGTAAAATGGTCTTATCTATTGGCGATTTCGTTCCAATTCACACTCCAAGTAATATTCGGCATGCTAATTACATTGCCGGTTGCGAAATTGCATTATCTCTTATAGTTTCCGAGATATGGACTATCGATAATTTACACCTTAGGCTCTGCTTCTAACTTGGGCCCAAATTGTAAAATGGTCTTATCTATTAGCGATTCCGTTCCAATTCACATTCCAAGTAATATTCGGCATGCTAATTACATTGCCAAATGCCAAATTGCATTATCTCTTATAGTTTCCGAGATATGGACTATCGATAATTTACACCTTAGGCTCTGCTTCTATCTTGGGCCCAAATTGTAAAATGGTCTTATCTATTGGCGATTTCGTTCCAATTCACATTCCAAGTAATATTCGGCATGCTAATTACATTGCCGGTTGCCAAATTGCATTATATCTTATAGTTTCCGAGATATGGACCATCGATAATTTACACCATAGGCTCTGCTTCTAACTTGGGCCCAAATTGTAAAATGGTCTTATCTATTGGCGATTTCGTTCCAATTCACATTCCAAGTAATATTTGGCATGCTAATTACATTGCCGGTTGCCAAATTGCATTATCTCTTATAGTTTCCGAGATATGGACTATCGATAATTTACACCTTAGGCTCTGCTTCTAACTTGCTCCCTAATTGTAAAATGGTCTTATCTATTGGCGATTTCGTTCCAATTCACATTCCAAGTAATATTCGGCATGCTAATTACATTGCCGGTTGCCAAATTGCATTATCTCTTATAGTTTCCGAGATATGGACTATCGATAATTTACACCTTAGGCTCTGCTTCTAACTTGGGCCCAAATTGTAAAATGGTCTTATCTATTGGCGATTTCGTTCCAATTCACATTCCAAGTAATATTCGGCATGCTAATTACATTGCCGGTTGCCAAATTGCATTATCTCTTATAGTTTCCGAGATATGGACTATCGATAATTTACACCTTAGGCTCTGCTTCTAACTTGGGCCCAAATTGTAAAATGGTCTTATCTATTGGCGATTTCGTTCCAATTCACATTCCAAGTAATATTCGGCATGCTAATTACATTGCCGGTTGCCAAATTGCATTATCTCTTATAGTTTCCGAGATATGGACTATCGATAATTTACACCTTAGGCTCTGCTTCTAACTTGGGCCCAAATTGTAAAATGGTCTTATCTATTGGCGATTTCGTCCCAATTCACATTCCAAGTGATATTCGGCATGCTAATTACATTGCCGGTTGCGAAATTGCATTATCTCATATAGTTTCCGAGATATGGACTATCAATAATTTACACCATAGGTTCTGCTTCTAACTTGGGCCCAAATTGTAAAATGGTCTTATCTATTGGCGATTTCGTTCCAATTCACATTCCAAGTAATATTCGGCATGCTAATTACATTGCCGGTTGCCAAATTGCATTATCTCTTATAGTTTCCGAGATGTGGACTATCGATAATTTACACCTTAGGCTCTGCTTCTAACTTGGGCCCAAATTGTAAAATGGTCTTATCTATTGGCGATTTCGTTCCAATTCACATTCCAAGTAATATTCGGCATGCTAATTACATTGCCGGTTGCCAAATTGCATTATCTCTTATAGTTTCCGAGATATGGACTATCGATAATTTACACCTTAGGCTCTACTTCTAACTTGCTCCCAAATTGTAAAATGGTCTTATCTATTGGCGATTTCGTTCCAATTCACATTCCAAGTAATATTCGGCATGCTAATTACATTGCCGGTTGCCAAATTGCATTAACTCTTATAGTTTCCGAGATATGGACTATCGATAATTTACACCTTAGGCTCTGCTTCTAACTTGGGCCCAAATTGTAAAATGGCCTTATCTATTGGCGATTTCGTTCCACTTCACATTCCAAGTAATATTCGGCATGCTAATTACATTGCCGGTTGCCAAATTGAATTATCTCTTATAGTTTCCGAGATATGGACTATCGATAATTTACACCTTAGGCTCTGCTTCTAACTTGGGCCCAAATTGTAAAATAGTCTTATCTATTGGCGATTTCGTTCCAATTCACATTCCAAGTAATATTCGGCATGCTAATTACATTGCCGGTTGCCAAATTGCATTAACTCTTATAGTTTCCGAGATATGGACTATCGATTATTTACACCTTAGGCTCTACTTCTAACTTGCTCCCAAATTGTAAAATGGTCTTATCTATTGGCGATTTCGTTCCAATTCACATTCCAAGTAATATTCGGCATGCTAATTACATTGCCGGTTGCCAAATTGCATTATCTCTTATAGTTTCCGAGATATGGACTATCGATAATTTACACCTTAGGCTCTGCTTCTAACTTGGGCCCAAATTGTAAAATAGTCTTATCTATTGGCGATTTCGTTCCAATTCACATTCCAAGTAATATTCGGCATGCTAATTACATTGCCGGTTGCCAAATTGCATTAACTCTTATAGTTTCCGAGATATGGACTATCGATAATTTACACCTTAGGCTCTGCTTCTAACTTGGGCCCAAATTGTAAAATGGTCTTATCTATTGGCGATTTCGTTCCACTTCACATTCCAAGTAATATTCGGCATGCTAATTACATTGCCGGTTGCCAAATTGAATTGTCTCTTATAGTTTCCGAGATATGGACTATCGATAATTTACACCTTAGGCTCTGCTTCTAACTTGGGCCCAAATTGTAAAATAGTCTTATCTATTGGCGATTTCGTTCCAATTCACATTCCAAGTAATATTCGGCATGCTAATTACATTGCCGGTTGCCAAATTGCATTAACTCTTATAGTTTCCGAGATATGGACTATCGATAATTTACACCTTAGGCTCTGCTTCTAACTTGGGCCCAAATTGTAAAATGGTCTTATCTATTGGCGATTTCGTTCCAATTCACATTCCAAGTAATATTCGGCATGCTAATTACATTGCCGGTTGCCAAATTGCATTATCTCTTATAGTTTCCGAGATATGGACTATCGATAATTTACACCATAGGCTCTGCTTCTAACTTGGGCCCAAGTTGTAAAATGGCCTTATCTATTGGCGATTTCGTTCCAATTCACATTCCAAGTAATATTCGGCATGCTAATTACATTGCCGGTCGCCAAATTGCATTATCTCTTATAGTTTCCGAGATATGGACTATCGATAATTTACACCTTAGGCTCTGCTTCTAACTTGGGCCCAAATTGTAAAATGGTCTTATCTATTGGCGATTTCGTTCCAATTCACATTCCAAGTAATATTCGTCATGCTAATTACATTGCCGGTTGCCAAATTGCATTAACTCTTATAGTTTCCGAGATATGGACTATCGATAATTTACACCTTAGGCTCTGCTTCTAACTTGGGCCCAAATTGTAAAATGGTCTTATCTATTGGCGATTTCGTTCCAATTCACATTCCAAGTAATATTCGGCATGCTAATTACATTGCCGGTTGCCAAATTGCATTATCTCTTATAGTTTCCGAGATATGGACTATCGATAATTTACACCTTAGGCTCTGCTTCTAACTTGGGCCCAAATTGTAAAATGGTCTTATCTATTGGCGATTTCGTCCCAATTCACATTCCAAGTGATATTCGGCATGCTAATTACATTGCCGGTTGCGAAATTGCATTATCTCTTATAGTTTCCGAGATATGGACTATCAATAATTTACACCTTAGGCTCTGCTTCTAACTTGGGCCCAAATTGTAAAATGGTCTTATCTATTGGCGATTTCGTTCCAATTCACATTCTAAGTAATATTCGGCATGCTAATTACATTGCCGGTTGCCAAAATGCATTATCTCTTATAGTTTCCGAGATATGGACTATCGATAATTTACACCTTAGGCTCTGCTTCTAACTTGGGCCCAAATTGTAAAATGGTCTTATCTATTGGCGATTTCGTTCCAATTCACATTCCAAGTAATATTCGGCATGCTAATTACATTGCCGGTTGCCAAATTGCATTATCTCTTATAGTTTCCGAGATATGGACTATCGATAATTTACACCTTAGGCTCTGCTTCTAACTTGGGCCCAAATTGTAAAATGGTCTTATCTATTGGCGATTTCGTTACAATTCACATTCCAAGTAATATTCGGCATGCTAATTACATTGCCGGTTGCCAAATTGCATTATCTCTTATAGTTTCCGAGATATGGACTATCGATAATTTACACCATAGGCTCTGCTTCTAACTTGGGCCCAAATTGTAAAATGGTCTTATCTATTGGCGATTTCGTTCCAATTCACCTTCCAAGTAATATTCGGCATGCTAATTACATTGCCGGTTGCCAAATTGCATTATCTCTTATAGTTTCCGAGATATGGACTATCGATAATTTACACCTTAGGCTCTACTTCTAACTTGCTCCCAAATTGTAAAATGGTCTTATCTATTGGCGATTTCGTTCCAATTCACATTCCAAGTAATATTCGGCATGCTAATTACATTGCCGGTTGCCAAATTGCATTATCTCTTATAGTTTCCGAGATATGGACTATCGATAATTTACACCTTAGGCTCTGCTTCTAACTTGGGCCCAAATTGTAAAATGGTCTTATCTATTGGCGATTTCGTTCCACTTCACATTCCAAGTAATATTCGGCATGCTAATTACATTGCCGGTTGCCAAATTGAATTATCTCTTATAGTTTCCGAGATATGGACTATCGATAATTTACACCTTAGGCTCTGCTTCTAACTTGGGCCCAAATTGTAAAATGGTCTTATCTATTGGCGATTTCGTTCCAATTCACATTCCAAGTAATATTCGGCATGCTAATTACATTGCCGGTTGCCAAATTGCATTAACTCTTATAGTTTCCGAGATATGGACTATCGATAATTTACACCTTAGGCTCTGCTTCTAACTTGGGCCCAAATTGTAAAATGGTCTTATCCATTGGCGATTTCGTTCCAATTCACATTCCAAGTAATATTCGGCATGCTAATTACATTGCCGGTTGCCAAATTGCATTATCTCTTATAGTTTCCGAGATATGGACTATCGATAATTTACACCTTAGGCTCTGCTTCTAACTTGGGCCCAAATTGTAAAATGGTCTTATCTATTGGCGATTTCGTCCCAATTCACATTCCAAGTGATATTCGGCATGCTAATTACATTGCCGGTTGCGAAATTGCATTATCTCTTATAGTTTCCGAGATATGGACTATCAATAATTTACACCTTAGGCTCTGCTTCTAACTTGGGCCCAAATTGTAAAATGGTCTTATCTATTGGCGATTTCGTTCCAATTCACATTCTAAGTAATATTCGGCATGCTAATTACATTGCCGGTTGCCAAATTGCATTATCTCTTATAGTTTCCGAGATATGGACTATCGATAATTTACACCTTAGGCTCTGCTTCTAACTTGGGCCCAAATTGTAAAATGGTCTTATCTATTGGCGATTTCGTTCCAATTCACATTCCAAGTAATATTCGGCATGCTAATTACATTGCCGGTTGCCAAATTGCATTATCTCTTATAGTTTCCGAGATATGGACTATCGATAATTTACACCTTAGGCTCTGCTTCTAACTTGGGCCCAAATTGTAAAATGGTCTTATCTATTGGCGATTTCGTTCCAATTCACATTCCAAGTAATATTCGGCATGCTAATTACATTGCCGGTTGCCAAATTGCATTATCTCTTATAGTTTCCGAGATATGGACTATTGATAATTTACACCATAGGCTCTGCTTCTAACTTGGGCCCAAATTGTAAAATGGTCTTATCTATTGGCGATTTCGTTCCAATTCACCTTCCAAGTAATATTCGGCATGCTAATTACATTGCCGGTTGCCAAATTGCATTATCTCTTATAGTTTCCGAGATATGGACTATCGATAATTTACACCTTAGGCTCTACTTCTAACTTGCTCCCAAATTGTAAAATGGTCTTATCTATTGGCGATTTCGTTCCAATTCACATTCCAAGTAATATTCGGCATGCTAATTACATTGCCGGTTGCCAAATTGCATTATCTCTTATAGTTTCCGAGATATGGACTATCGATAATTTACACCTTAGGCTCTGCTTCTAACTTGGGCCCAAATTGTAAAATGGTCTTATCTATTGGCGATTTCGTTCCACTTCACATTCCAAGTAATATTCGGCATGCTAATTACATTGCCGGTTGCCAAATTGAATTATCTCTTATAGTTTCCGAGATATGGACTATCGATAATTTACACCTTAGGCTCTGCTTCTAACTTGGGCCCAAATTGTAAAATGGTCTTATCTATTGGCGATTTCGTTCCAATTCACATTCCAAGTAATATTCGGCATGCTAATTACATTGCCGGTTGCCAAATTGCATTAACTCTTATAGTTTCCGAGATATGGACTATCGATAATTTACACCTTAGGCTCTGCTTCTAACTTGGGCCCAAATTGTAAAATGGTCTTATCCATTGGCGATTTCGTTCCAATTCACATTCCAAGTAATATTCGGCATGCTAATTACATTGCCGGTTGCCAAATTGCATTATCTCTTATAGTTTCCGAGATATGGACTATCGATAATTTACACCTTAGGCTCTGCTTCTAACTTGGGCCCAAATTGTAAAATGGTCTTATCTATTGGCGATTTCGTTCCAATTCACATTCCAAGTAATATTCGGCATGCTAATTACATTGCCGGTTGCCAAATTGCATTATCTCTTATAGTTTCCGAGATATGGACTATCGATAATTTACACCTTAGGCTCTGCTTCTAACTTGGGCCCAAATTGTAAAATAGTCTTATCTATTGGCGATTTCGTTCCAATTCACATTCCAAGTAATATTCGGCATGCTAATTACATTGCCGGTTGCCAAATTGCATTAACTCTTATAGTTTCCGAGATATGGACTATCGATAATTTACACCTTAGGCTCTGCTTCTAACTTGGGCCCAAATTGTAAAATGGTCTTATCTATTGGCGATTTCGTTCCAATTCACCTTCCAAGTAATATTCGGCATGCTAATTACATTGCCGGTTGCCAAATTGCATTATCTCTTATAGTTTCCGAGATATGGACTATCGATAATTTACACCTTAGGCTCTACTTCTAACTTGCTCCCAAATTGTAAAATGGTCTTATCTATTGGCGATTTCGTTCCAATTCACATTCCAAGTAATATTCGGCATGCTAATTACATTGCCGGTTGCCAAATTGCATTATCTCTTATAGTTTCCGAGATATGGACTATCGATAATTTACACCTTAGGCTCTGCTTCTAACTTGGGCCCAAATTGTAAAATGGTCTTATCTATTGGCGATTTCGTTCCACTTCACATTCCAAGTAATATTCGGCATGCTAATTACATTGCCGGTTGCCAAATTGAATTATCTCTTATAGTTTCCGAGATATGGACTATCGATAATTTACACCTTAGGCTCTGCTTCTAACTTGGGCCCAAATTGTAAAATGGTCTTATCTATTGGCGATTTCGTTCCAATTCACATTCCAAGTAATATTCGGCATGCTAATTACATTGCCGGTTGCCAAATTGCATTAACTCTTATAGTTTCCGAGATATGGACTATCGATAATTTACACCTTAGGCTCTGCTTCTAACTTGGGCCCAAATTGTAAAATGGTCTTATCCATTGGCGATTTCGTTCCAATTCACATTCCAAGTAATATTCGGCATGCTAATTACATTGCCGGTTGCCAAATTGCATTATCTCTTATAGTTTCCGAGATATGGACTATCGATAATTTACACCTTAGGCTCTGCTTCTAACTTGGGCCCAAATTGTAAAATGGTCTTATCTATTGGCGATTTCGTTCCAATTCACATTCCAAGTAATATTCGGCATGCTAATTACATTGCCGGTTGCCAAATTGCATTACCTCTTATAGTTTCCGAGATATGGACTATCGATAATTTACACCTTAGGCTCTGCTTCTAACTTGGGCCCAAATTGTAAAATAGTCTTATCTATTGGCGATTTCGTTCCAATTCACATTCCAAGTAATATTCGGCATGCTAATTACATTGCCGGTTGCCAAATTGCATTAACTCTTATAGTTTCCGAGATATGGACTATCGATAATTTACACCTTAGGCTCTGCTTCTAACTTGGGCCCAAATTGTAAAATGGTCTTATCTATTGGCGATTTCGTTCCAATTCACATTCCAAGTAATATTCGGCATGCTAATTACATTGCCGGTTGCCAAATTGCATTATCTCTTATAGTTTCCGAGATATGGACTATCGATAATTTACACCATAGGCTCTGCTTCTAACTTGGGCCCAAGTTGTAAAATGGCCTTATCTATTGGCGATTTCGTTCCAATTCACATTCCAAGTAATATTCGGCATGCTAATTACATTGCCGGTTGCCAAATTGCATTATCTCTTATAGTTTCCGAGATATGGACTATCGATAATTTACACCTTAGGCTCTGCTTCTAACTTGGGCCCAAATTGTAAAATGGTCTTATCTATTGGCGATTTCGTTCCAATTCACATTCCAAGTAATATTCGGCATGCTAATTACATTGCCGGTTGCCAAATTGCATTATCTCTTATAGTTTCCGAGATATGGACTATCGATAATTTACACCTTAGGCTCTGCTTCTAACTTGGGCCCAAATTGTAAAATGGTCTTATCTATTGGCGATTTCGTTCCAATTCACATTCCAAGTAATATTCGGCATGCTAATTACATTGCCGGTCGCCAAATTGCATTATCTCTTATAGTTTCCTAGATATGGACTATCGATAATTTACACCTTAGGCTCTGCTTCTAACTTGGGCCCAAATTGTAAAATGGTCTTATCTATTGGCGATTTCGTTCCAATTCACATTCCAAGTAATATTCGTCATGCTAATTACATTGCCGGTTGCCAAATTGCATTAACTCTTATAGTTTCCGAGATATGGACTATCGATAATTTACACCTTAGGCTCTGCTTCTAACTTGGGCCCAAATTGTAAAATAGTCTTATCTATTGGCGATTTCGTTCCAATTCACATTCCAAGTAATATTCGGCATGCTAATTACATTGCCGGTCGCCAAATTGCATTATCTCTTATAGTTTCCTAGATATGGACTATCGATAATTTACACCTTAGGCTCTGCTTCTAACTTGGGCCCAAATTGTAAAATGGTCTTATCTATTGGCGATTTCGTTCCAATTCACATTCCAAGTAATATTCGTCATGCTAATTACATTGCCGGTTGCCAAATTGCATTATCTCTTATAGTTTCCGAGATATGGACTATCGATAATTTACACCTTAGGCTCTGCTTCTAACTTGGGCCCAAATTGTAAAATAGTCTTATCTATTGGCGATTTCGTTCCAATTCACATTCCAAGTAATATTCGGCATGCTAATTACATTGCCGGTCGCCAAATTGCATTATCTCTTATAGTTTCCTAGATATGGACTATCGATAATTTACACCTTAGGCTCTGCTTCTAACTTGGGCCCAAATTGTAAAATGGTCTTATCTATTGGCGATTTCGTTCCAATTCACATTCCAAGTAATATTCGTCATGCTAATTACATTGCCGGTTGCCAAATTGCATTAACTCTTATAGTTTCCGAGATATGGACTATCGATAATTTACACCTTAGGCTCTGCTTCTAACTTGGGCCCAAATTGTAAAATGGTCTTATCTATTGGCGATTTCGTCCCAATTCACATTCCAAGTGATATTCGGCATGCTAATTACATTGCCGGTTGCGAAATTGCATTATCTCTTATAGTTTCCGAGATATGGACTATCAATAATTTACACCTTAGGCTCTGCTTCTAACTTGGGCCCAAATTGTAAAATGGTCTTATCTATTGGCGATTTCGTTCCAATTCACATTCTAAGTAATATTCGGCATGCTAATTACATTGCCGGTTGCCAAATTGCATTATCTCTTATAGTTTCCGAGATATGGACTATCGATAATTTACACCTTAGGCTCTGCTTCTAACTTGGGCCCAAATTGTAAAATGGTCTTATCTATTGGCGATTTCGTTCCAATTCACATTCCAAGTAATATTCGGCATGCTAATTACATTGCCGGTTGCCAAATTGCATTATCTCTTATAGTTTCCGAGATATGGACTATCGATAATTTACACCTTAGGCTCTGCTTCTAACTTGGGCCCAAATTGTAAAATGGTCTTATCTATTGGCGATTTCGTTCCAATTCACATTCCAAGTAATATTCGGCATGCTAATTACATTGCCGGTTGCCAAATTGCATTATCTCTTATAGTTTCCGAGATATGGACTATCGATAATTTACACCATAGGCTCTGCTTCTAACTTGGGCCCAAATTGTAAAATGGTCTTATCTATTGGCGATTTCGTTCCAATTCACCTTCCAAGTAATATTCGGCATGCTAATTACATTGCCGGTTGCCAAATTGCATTATCTCTTATAGTTTCCGAGATATGGACTATCGATAATTTACACCTTAGGCTCTACTTCTAACTTGCTCCCAAATTGTAAAATGGTCTTATCTATTGGCGATTTCGTTCCAATTCACATTCCAAGTAATATTCGGCATGCTAATTACATTGCCGGTTGCCAAATTGCATTATCTCTTATAGTTTCCGAGATATGGACTATCGATAATTTACACCTTAGGCTCTGCTTCTAACTTGGGCCCAAATTGTAAAATGGTCTTATCTATTGGCGATTTCGTTCCACTTCACATTCCAAGTAATATTCGGCATGCTAATTACATTGCCGGTTGCCAAATTGAATTATCTCTTATAGTTTCCGAGATATGGACTATCGATAATTTACACCTTAGGCTCTGCTTCTAACTTGGGCCCAAATTGTAAAATGGTCTTATCTATTGGCGATTTCGTTCCAATTCACATTCCAAGTAATATTCGGCATGCTAATTACATTGCCGGTTGCCAAATTGCATTAACTCTTATAGTTTCCGAGATATGGACTATCGATAATTTACACCTTAGGCTCTGCTTCTAACTTGGGCCCAAATTGTAAAATGGTCTTATCCATTGGCGATTTCGTTCCAATTCACATTCCAAGTAATATTCGGCATGCTAATTACATTGCCGGTTGCCAAATTGCATTATCTCTTATAGTTTCCGAGATATGGACTATCGATAATTTACACCTTAGGCTCTGCTTCTAACTTGGGCCCAAATTGTAAAATGGTCTTATCTATTGGCGATTTCGTTCCAATTCACATTCCAATTAATATTCGGCATGCTAATTACATTGCCGGTTGCCAAATTGCATTATCTCTTATAGTTTCCGAGATATGGACTATCGATAATTTACACCTTAGGCTCTGCTTCTAACTTGGGCCCAAATTGTAAAATGGTCTTATCTATTGGCGATTTCGTTCCAATTCTCGTTCCAAGTAATATTCGGCATGCTAATTACATTGCCGGTTGCCAAATTGCATTATCTCTTATAGTTTCCGAGATATGGACTATCGATAATTTACACCTTAGGCTCTGCTTCTAACTTGGGCCCAAATTGTAAAATGGTCTTATCTATTGGCGATTTCGTTCCAATTCACATTCCAAGTAATATTCGGCATGCTAATTACATTGCCGGTTGCCAAATTGCATTAACTCTTATAGTTTCCGAGATATGGACTATCGATAATTTACACCTTAGGCTCTGCTTCTAACTTGGGCCCAAATTGTAAAATGGTCTTATCTATTGGCGATTTCGTTCCAATTCACATTCCAAGTAATATTCGGCATGCTAATTACATTGCCGGTTGCCAAATTGCATTATCTCTTATAGTTTCCGAGATATGGACTATCGATAATTTACACCTTAGGCTCTGCTTCTAACTTGGGCCCAAATTGTAAAATGGTCTTATCTATTGGCGATTTCGTCCCAATTCACATTCCAAGTGATATTCGGCATGCTAATTACATTGCCGGTTGCGAAATTGCATTATCTCTTATAGTTTCCGAGATATGGACTATCAATAATTTACACCTTAGGCTCTGCTTCTAACTTGGGCCCAAATTGTAAAATGGTCTTATCTATTGGCGATTTCGTTCCAATTCACATTCTAAGTAATATTCGGCATGCTAATTACATTGCCGGTTGCCAAATTGCATTATCTCTTATAGTTTCCGAGATATGGACTATCGATAATTTACACCTTAGGCTCTGCTTCTAACTTGGGCCCAAATTGTAAAATGGTCTTATCTATTGGCGATTTCGTTCCAATTCACATTCCAAGTAATATTCGGCATGCTAATTACATTGCCGGTTGCCAAATTGCATTATCTCTTATAGTTTCCGAGATATGGACTATCGATAATTTACACCTTAGGCTCTGCTTCTAACTTGGGCCCAAATTGTAAAATGGTCTTATCTATTGGCGATTTCGTTCCAATTCACATTCCAAGTAATATTCGGCATGCTAATTACATTGCCGGTTGCCAAATTGCATTATCTCTTATAGTTTCCGAGATATGGACTATCGATAATTTACACCATAGGCTCTGCTTCTAACTTGGGCCCAAATTGTAAAATGGTCTTATCTATTGGCGATTTCGTTCCAATTCACCTTCCAAGTAATATTCGGCATGCTAATTACATTGCCGGTTGCCAAATTGCATTATCTCTTATAGTTTCCGAGATATGGACTATCGATAATTTACACCTTAGGCTCTACTTCTAACTTACTCCCAAATTGTAAAATGGTCTTATCTATTGGCGATTTCGTTCCAATTCACATTCCAAGTAATATTCGGCATGCTAATTACATTGCCGGTTGCCAAATTGCATTATCTCTTATAGTTTCCGAGATATGGACTATCGATAATTTACACCTTAGGCTCTGCTTCTAACTTGGGCCCAAATTGTAAAATGGTCTTATCTATTGGCGATTTCGTTCCACTTCACATTCCAAGTAATATTCGGCATGCTAATTACATTGCCGGTTGCCAAATTGAATTATCTCTTATAGTTTCCGAGATATGGACTATCGATAATTTACACCTTAGGCTCTGCTTCTAACTTGGGCCCAAATTGTAAAATGGTCTTATCTATTGGCGATTTCGTCCCAATTCACATTCCAAGTGATATTCGGCATGCTAATTACATTGCCGGTTGCGAAATTGCATTATCTCTTATAGTTTCCGAGATATGGACTATCAATAATTTACACCTTAGGCTCTGCTTCTAACTTGGGCCCAAATTGTAAAATGGTCTTATCTATTGGCGATTTCGTTCCAATTCACATTCTAAGTAATATTCGGCATGCTAATTACATTGCCGGTTGCCAAATTGCATTATCTCTTATAGTTTCCGAGATATGGACTATCGATAATTTACACCTTAGGCTCTGCTTCTAACTTGGGCCCAAATTGTAAAATGGTCTTATCTATTGGCGATTTCGTTCCAATTCACATTCCAAGTAATATTCGGCATGCTAATTACATTGCCGGTTGCCAAATTGCATTATCTCTTATAGTTTCCGAGATATGGACTATCGATAATTTACACCTTAGGCTCTGCTTCTAACTTGGGCCCAAATTGTAAAATGGTCTTATCTATTGGCGATTTCGTTCCAATTCACATTCCAAGTAATATTCGGCATGCTAATTACATTGCCGGTTGCCAAATTGCATTATCTCTTATAGTTTCCGAGATATGGACTATCGATAATTTACACCATAGGCTCTGCTTCTAACTTGGGCCCAAATTGTAAAATGGTCTTATCTATTGGCGATTTCGTTCCAATTCACCTTCCAAGTAATATTCGGCATGCTAATTACATTGCCGGTTGCCAAATTGCATTATCTCTTATAGTTTCCGAGATATGGACTATCGATAATTTACACCTTAGGCTCTACTTCTAACTTGCTCCCAAATTGTAAAATGGTCTTATCTATTGGCGATTTCGTTCCAATTCACATTCCAAGTAATATTCGGCATGCTAATTACATTGCCGGTTGCCAAATTGCATTATCTCTTATAGTTTCCGAGATATGGACTATCGATAATTTACACCTTAGGCTCTGCTTCTAACTTGGGCCCAAATTGTAAAATGGTCTTATCTATTGGCGATTTCGTTCCACTTCACATTCCAAGTAATATTCGGCATGCTAATTACATTGCCGGTTGCCAAATTGAATTATCTCTTATAGTTTCCGAGATATGGACTATCGATAATTTACACCTTAGGCTCTGCTTCTAACTTGGGCCCAAATTGTAAAATGGTCTTATCTATTGGCGATTTCGTTCCAATTCACATTCCAAGTAATATTCGGCATGCTAATTACATTGCCGGTTGCCAAATTGCATTAACTCTTATAGTTTCCGAGATATGGACTATCGATAATTTACACCTTAGGCTCTGCTTCTAACTTGGGCCCAAATTGTAAAATGGTCTTATCCATTGGCGATTTCGTTCCAATTCACATTCCAAGTAATATTCGGCATGCTAATTACATTGCCGGTTGCCAAATTGCATTATCTCTTATAGTTTCCGAGATATCGACTATCGATAATTTACACCATAGGCTCTGCTTCTAACTTGGGCCCAAATTGTAAAATGGCCTTATCTATTGGCGATTTCGTTCCAATTCACATTCCAAGTAATATTCGGCATGCTAATTACATTGCCGGTTGCCAAATTGCATTATCTCTTATAGTTTCCGAGATATGGACTATCGATAATTTACACCTTAGGCTCTGCTTCTAACTTGGGCCCAAATTGTAAAATGGTCTTATCTATTGGCGATTTCGTTCCAATTCACATTCCAAGTAATATTCGGCATGCTAATTACATTGCCGGTTGCCAAATTGCATTATCTCTTATAGTTTCCGAGATATGGACTATCGATAATTTACACCTTAGGCTCTGCTTCTAACTTGGGCCCAAATTGTAAAATGGTCTTATCTATTGGCGATTTCGTTCCAATTCACATTCCAAGTAATATTCGGCATGCTAATTACATTGCCGGTTGCCAAATTGCATTAACTCTTATAGTTTCCGAGATATGGACTATCGATAATTTACACCTTAGGCTCTGCTTCTAACTTGGGCCCAAATTGTAAAATGGTCTTATCTATTGGCGATTTCGTTCCAATTCACATTCCAAGTAATATTCGGCATGCTAATTACATTGCCGGTTGCCAAATTGCATTATCTCTTATAGTTTCCGAGATATGGACTATCGATAATTTACACCTTAGGCTCTGCTTCTAACTTGGGCCCAAATTGTAAAATGGTCTTATCTATTGGCGATTTCGTCCCAATTCACATTCCAAGTGATATTCGGCATGCTAATTACATTGCCGGTTGCGAAATTGCATTATCTCTTATAGTTTCCGAGATATGGACTATCAATAATTTACACCTTAGGCTCTGCTTCTAACTTGGGCCCAAATTGTAAAATGGTCTTATCTATTGGCGATTTCGTTCCAATTCACATTCTAAGTAATATTCGGCATGCTAATTACATTGCCGGTTGCCAAATTGCATTATCTCTTATAGTTTCCGAGATATGGACTATCGATAATTTACACCTTAGGCTCTGCTTCTAACTTGGGCTCAAATTGTAAAATGGTCTTATCTATTGGCGATTTCGTTCCAATTCACATTCCAAGTAATATTCGGCATGCTAATTACATTGCCGGTTGCCAAATTGCATTATCTCTTATAGTTTCCGAGATATGGACTATCGATAATTTACACCTTAGGCTCTGCTTCTAACTTGGGCCCAAATTGTAAAATGGTCTTATCTATTGGCGATTTCGTTCCAATTCACATTCCAAGTAATATTCGGCATGCTAATTACATTGCCGGTTGCCAAATTGCATTATCTCTTATAGTTTCCGAGATATGGACTATCGATAATTTACACCATAGGCTCTGCTTCTAACTTGGGCCCAAATTGTAAAATGGTCTTATCTATTGGCGATTTCGTTCCAATTCACCTTCCAAGTAATATTCGGCATGCTAATTACATTGCCGTTTGCCAAATTGCATTATCTCTTATAGTTTCCGAGATATGGACTATCGATAATTTACACCTTAGGCTCTACTTCTAACTTGCTCCCAAATTGTAAAATGGTCTTATCTATTGGCGATTTCGTTCCAATTCACATTCCAAGTAATATTCGGCATGCTAATTACATTGCCGGTTGCCAAATTGCATTATCTCTTATAGTTTCCGAGATATGGACTATCGATAATTTACACCTTAGGCTCTGCTTCTAACTTGGGCCCAAATTGTAAAATGGTCTTATCTATTGGCGATTTCGTTCCACTTCACATTCCAAGTAATATTCGGCATGCTAATTACATTGCCGGTTGCCAAATTGAATTATCTCTTATAGTTTCCGAGATATGGACTATCGATAATTTACACCTTAGGCTCTGCTTCTAACTTGGGCCCAAATTGTAAAATGGTCTTATCTATTGGCGATTTCGTTCCAATTCACATTCCAAGTAATATTCGGCATGCTAATTACATTGCCGGTTGCCAAATTGCATTAACTCTTATAGTTTCCGAGATATGGACTATCGATAATTTACACCTTAGGCTCTGCTTCTAACTTGGGCCCAAATTGTAAAATGGTCTTATCCATTGGCGATTTCGTTCCAATTCACATTCCAAGTAATATTCGGCATGCTAATTACATTGCCGGTTGCCAAATTGCATTATCTCTTATAGTTTCCGAGATATCGACTATCGATAATTTACACCATAGGCTCTGCTTCTAACTTGGGCCCAAATTGTAAAATGGCCTTATCTATTGGCGATTTCGTTCCAATTCACATTCCAAGTAATATTCGGCATGCTAATTACATTGCCGGTTGCCAAATTGCATTATCTCTTATAGTTTCCGAGATATGGACTATCGATAATTTACACCTTAGGCTCTGCTTCTAACTTGGGCCCAAATTGTAAAATGGTCTTATCTATTGGCGATTTCGTTCCAATTCACATTCCAAGTAATATTCGGCATGCTAATTACATTGCCGGTTGCCAAATTGCATTATCTCTTATAGTTTCCGAGATATGGACTATCGATAATTTACACCTTAGGCTCTGCTTCTAACTTGGGCCCAAATTGTAAAATGGTCTTATCTATTGGCGATTTCGTTCCAATTCACATTCCAAGTAATATTCGGCATGCTAATTACATTGCCGGTTGCCAAATTGAATTATCTCTTATAGTTTCCGAGATATGGACTATCGATAATTTACACCTTAGGCTCTGCTTCTAACTTGGGCCCAAATTGTAAAATGGTCTTACCTATTGGCGATTTCGTCCCAATTCACATTCCAAGTAATATTCGGCATGCTAATTACATTGCCGGTTGCCAAATTGCATTATCTCTTATAGTGTCCGAGATATGGACTATCGATAATTTACACCTTAGGCTCTGCTTCCAACTTGGGCCCAAATTGTAAAATGGTCTTATCTATTGGCGATTTCGTTCCACTTCACATTCCAAGTAATATTCGGCATGCTAATTACATTGCCGGTTGCCAAATTGAATTATCTCTTATAGTTTCCGAGATATGGACTATCGATAATTTACACCTTAGGCTCTGCTTCTAACTTGGGCCCAAATTGTAAAATGGTCTTATATATTGTCGATTTCGTTCCAATTCACATTCCAAGTAATATTCGGCATGCTAATTACATTGCCGGTTGCCAAATTGCATTATCTCTTATAGTTTCCGAGATATGGACTATCGATAATTTACACCTTAGGCTCTGCTTCTAACTTGCTCCCAAATTGTAAAATGGTCTTTTCTATTGGCGATTTCGTTCCAGTTCACATTCCAAGTAATATTCGGCATGCTAATTACATTGCCGGTTGCCAAATTGCATTATCTCTTATAGTTTCCGAGATATGGACTATCGATAATTTACACCTTAGGCTCTGCTTCTAACTTGGGCCCAAATTGTAAAATGGTCTTATCTATTGGCGATTTCGTTCCAATTCACATTCCAAGTAATATTTGGCATGCTAATTACATTGCCGGTTGCCAAATTGCATTAACTCTTATAGTTTCCGAGATATGGACTATCGATAATTTACACCTTAGGCTCTGCTTCTAACTTGGGCCCAAATTGTAAAATGGTCTTATCTATTGGCGATTTCGTTCCAATTCACATTCCAAGTAATATTCGGCATGCTAATTACATTGCCGGTTGCCAAATTGCATTATCTCTTATAGTTTCCGAGATATGGACTATCGATAATTTACACCATAGGCTCTGCTTCTAACTTTGGCCCAAATTGTAAAATGGCCTTATCTATTGGCGATTTCGTTCCAATTCACATCCCAAGTAATATTCGGCATGCTAATTACATTGCCGGTTGCCAAATTGAATTATCTCTTATAGTTTCCGAGATATGGACTATCGATAATTTACACCTTAGGCTCTGCTTCTAACTTGGGCCCAAATTGTAAAATGGTCTTACCTATTGGCGATTTCGTTCCAATTCACATTCCAAGTAATATTCGGCATGCTAATTACATTGCCGGTTGCCAAATTGCATTATCTCTTATAGTTTCCGAGATATGGACTATCGATAATTTACACCTTAGGCTCTGCTTCTAACTTGGGCCCAAATTGTAAAATGGTCTTATCTATTGGCGATTTCGTTCCAATTCACATCCCAAGTAATATTCGGCATGCTAATTACATTGCCGGTTGCCAAATTGAATTATCTCTTATAGTTTCCGAGATATGGACTATCGATAATTTACACCTTAGGCTCTGCTTCTAACTTGGGCCCAAATTGTAAAATGGTCTTACCTATTGGCGATTTCGTTCCAATTCACATTCCAAGTAATATTCGGCATGCTAATTACATTGCCGGTTGCCAAATTGCATTATCTCTTATAGTTTCCGAGATATGGACTATCGATAATTTACACCTTAGGCTCTGCTTCTAACTTGGGCCCAAATTGTAAAATGGTCTTATCTACTGGCGATTTCGTTCCAATTCACATTCCAAGTAATATTCGGCATGCTAATTACATTGCCGGTTGCCAAATTGCATTATCTCTTATAGTTTCCGAGATATGGACTATCGATAATTTACACCATAGGCTCTGCTTCTAACTTGGGCCCAAATTGTAAAATGGTCTTATCTATTGGCGATTTCGTTCCAATTCACATTCCAAGTAATATTCGGCATGCTAATTACATTGCCGGTTGCCAAATTGCATTGTCTCTTATAGTTTCCGAGATATGGACTATCGATAATTTACACCTTCGGCTCTACTTCTAACTTGCTCCCAAATTGTAAAATGGTCTTATCTATTGGCGATTTCGTTCCAATTCACATTCCAAGTAATATTCGGCATGCTAATTACATTGCCGGTTGCCAAATTGCATTATCTCTTATAGTTTCCGGGATATGGACTATCGATAATTTACACCTTAGGCTCTGCTTCTAACTTGGGCCCAAATTGTAAAATGGTCTTATCTATTGGCGATTTCGTTCCACTTTACATTCCAAGTAATATTCGGCATGCTAATTACATTGCCCGTTGCCAAATTGAATTATCTCTTATAGTTTCCGAGATATGGACTATCGATAATTTACACCTTAGGCTCTGCTTCTAACTTGGGCCCAAATTGTAAAATGGTCTTATATATTGTCGATTTCGTTCCAATTCACATTCCAAGTAATATTCGGCATGCTAATTACATTGCCGGTTGCCAAATTGCATTATCTCTTATAGTTTCCGAGATATGGACTATCGATAATTTACACCTTAGGCTCTGCTTCTAATTTGCTCCCAAATTGTAAAATGGTCTTATCTATTGGCGATTTCGTTCCAATTCACATTCCAAGTAATATTCGGCATGCTAATTACATTGCCGGTTGCCAAATTGCATTATCTCTTATAGTTTCCGAGATATGGACTATCGATAATTTACACCTTAGGCTCTGCTTCTAACTTGGGCCCAAATTGTAAAATGGTCTGCCTTATCTATTGGCGATTTCGTTCCAATTCACATTCCAAGTAATATTCGGCATGCTAATTACATTGCCGGTTGCCAAATTGCATTATCTCTTATAGTTTCCGAGATATGGACTATCGATAATTTACACCTTAGGCTCTGCTTCTAACTTGGGCCCAAATTGTAAAATGGTCTTATCTATTGGCGATTTCGTTCCAATTCACATTCCAAGTAATATTCGGCATGCTAATTACATTGCCGGTTGCCAAATTGCATTATCTCTTATAGTTTCCGAGATATGGACTATCGATAATTTACACCTTAGGCTCTGCTTCTAACTTGGGCCCAAATTGTAAAATGGTCTTATCTATTGGCGATTTCGTTCCAATTCACATTCCAAGTAATATTCGGCATGCTAATTACATTGCCGGTTGCCAAATTGCATTATCTCTTATAGTTTCCGAGATATGGACTATCGATAATTTACACCTTAGGCTCTGCTTCTAACTTGGGCCCAAATTGTAAAATGGTCTTATCTATTGGCGATTTCGTTCCAATTCACATTCCAAGTAATATTCGGCATGCTAATTACATTGCCGGTTGCCAAATTGAATTATCTCTTATAGTTTCCGAGATATGGACTATCGATAATTTACACCTTAGGCTCTGCTTCTAACTTGGGCCCAAATTGTAAAATGGTCTTATCTATAGGCGATATCGTTCCAATTCACATTCCAAGTAATATTCGGCATGCTAATTACATTGCCGTTTGCCAAATTGCATTATCTCTTGTAGTTTCCGAGATATGGACTATCGATAATTTACACCTTAGGCTCTGCTTCTAACTTGGGCCCAAATTGTAAAATGGTCTTATCTATTGGCGATTTCGTCCCAATTCACATTCCAAGTGATATTCGGCATGCTAATTACATTGCCGATTGCGAAATTGCATTATCTCTTATAGTTTCCGAGATATGGACTATCAATAATTTACACCTTAGGCTCTGCTTCTAACTTGGGCCCAAATTGTAAAATGGTCTTATCTATTGGCGATTTCGTTCCAATTCACATTCCAAGTAATATTCGGCATGCTAATTACATTGCCGGTTGCCAAATTGCATTATCTCTTATAGTTTCCGAGATATGGACTATCGATAATTTACACCTTAGGCTCTGCTTCTAACTTGGGCCCAAATTGTAAAATGGTCTTATCTATTGGCGATTTCGTTCCAATTCACATTCCAAGTAATACTCGGCATGCTAATTACATTGCCGGTTGTCAAATTGCATTATCTCTTATAGTTTCCGAGATATGGACTATCGATAATTTACACCTTAGGCTCTGCTTCTAACTTGGGCCCAAATTGTAAAATGGTCTGTCTTATCTATTGGCGATTTCGTTCCAATTCACATTCCAAGTAATATTCGGCATGCTAATTACATTGCCGGTTGCCAAATTGCATTATCTCTTATAGTTTCCGAGATATGGACTATCGATAATTTACACCTTAGGCTCTGCTTCTAACTTGGGCCCAAATTGTAAAATGGTCTTATCTATTGGCGATTTCGTTCCAATTCACATTCCAAGTAATATTCGGCATGCTAATTACATTGCCGGTTGCCAAATTGCATTATCTCTTATAGTTTCCGAGATATGGACTATCGATAATTTACACCTTAGGCTCTGCTTCTAACTTGGGCCCAAATTGTAAAATGGTCTTATCTATTGGCGATTTCGTTCCAATTCACATTCCAAGTAGTATTCGGCATGCTAATTACATTGCCGGTTGCCAAATTGAATTATCTCTTATAGTTTCCGAGATATGGACTATCGATAATTTACACCTTAGGCTCTGCTTCTAACTTGGGCCCAAATTGTAAAATGGTCTTATCTATTGGCGATATCGTTCCAATTCACATTCCAAGTAATATTCGGCATGCTAATTACATTGCCGTTTGCCAAATTGCATTATCTCTTATAGTTTCCGAGATATGGACTATCGATAATTTACACCTTAGGCTCTGCTTCTAACTTGGGCCCAAATTGTAAAATGGTCTTATCTATTGGCGATTTCGTCCCAATTCACATTCCAAGTGATATTCGGCATGCTAATTACATTGCCGATTGCGAAATTGCATTATCTCTTATAGTTTCCGAGATATGGACTATCGATAATTTACACCTTAGGCTCTGCTTCTAACTTTGGCCCAAATTGTAAAATGGCCTTATCTATTGGCGATTTCGTTCCAATTCACATCCCAAGTAATATTCGGCATGCTAATTACATTGCCGGTTGCCAAATTGAATTATCTCTTATAGTTTCCGAGATATGGACTATCGATAATTTACACCTTAGGCTCTGCTTCTAACTTGGGCCCAAATTGTAAAATGGTCTTACCTATTGGCGATTTCGTTCCAATTCACATTCCAAGTAATATTCGGCATGCTAATTACATTGCCGGTTGCCAAATTGCATTATCTCTTATAGTTTCCGAGATATGGACTATCGATAATTTACACCTTAGGCTCTGCTTCTAACTTGGGCCCAAATTGTAAAATGGTCTTATCTATTGGCGATTTCGTTCCAATTCACATCCCAAGTAATATTCGGCATGCTAATTACATTGCCGGTTGCCAAATTGAATTATCTCTTATAGTTTCCGAGATATGGACTATCGATAATTTACACCTTAGGCTCTGCTTCTAACTTGGGCCCAAATTGTAAAATGGTCTTACCTATTGGCGATTTCGTTCCAATTCACATTCCAAGTAATATTCGGCATGCTAATTACATTGCCGGTTGCCAAATTGCATTATCTCTTATAGTTTCCGAGATATGGACTATCGATAATTTACACCTTAGGCTCTGCTTCTAACTTGGGCCCAAATTGTAAAATGGTCTTATCTACTGGCGATTTCGTTCCAATTCACATTCCAAGTAATATTCGGCATGCTAATTACATTGCCGGTTGCCAAATTGCATTATCTCTTATAGTTTCCGAGATATGGACTATCGATAATTTACACCATAGGCTCTGCTTCTAACTTGGGCCCAAATTGTAAAATGGTCTTATCTATTGGCGATTTCGTTCCAATTCACATTCCAAGTAATATTCGGCATGCTAATTACATTGCCGGTTGCCAAATTGCATTGTCTCTTATAGTTTCCGAGATATGGACTATCGATAATTTACACCTTCGGCTCTACTTCTAACTTGCTCCCAAATTGTAAAATGGTCTTATCTATTGGCGATTTCGTTCCAATTCACATTCCAAGTAATATTCGGCATGCTAATTACATTGCCGGTTGCCAAATTGCATTATCTCTTATAGTTTCCGGGATATGGACTATCGATAATTTACACCTTAGGCTCTGCTTCTAACTTGGGCCCAAATTGTAAAATGGTCTTATCTATTGGCGATTTCGTTCCACTTTACATTCCAAGTAATATTCGGCATGCTAATTACATTGCCCGTTGCCAAATTGAATTATCTCTTATAGTTTCCGAGATATGGACTATCGATAATTTACACCTTAGGCTCTGCTTCTAACTTGGGCCCAAATTGTAAAATGGTCTTATATATTGTCGATTTCGTTCCAATTCACATTCCAAGTAATATTCGGCATGCTAATTACATTGCCGGTTGCCAAATTGCATTATCTCTTATAGTTTCCGAGATATGGACTATCGATAATTTACACCTTAGGCTCTGCTTCTAATTTGCTCCCAAATTGTAAAATGGTCTTATCTATTGGCGATTTCGTTCCAATTCACATTCCAAGTAATATTCGGCATGCTAATTACATTGCCGGTTGCCAAATTGCATTATCTCTTATAGTTTCCGAGATATGGACTATCGATAATTTACACCTTAGGCTCTGCTTCTAACTTGGGCCCAAATTGTAAAATGGTCTGTCTTATCTATTGGCGATTTCGTTCCAATTCACATTCCAAGTAATATTCGGCATGCTAATTACATTGCCGGTTGCCAAATTGCATTATCTCTTATAGTTTCCGAGATATGGACTATCGATAATTTACACCTTAGGCTCTGCTTCTAACTTGGGCCCAAATTGTAAAATGGTCTTATCTATTGGCGATTTCGTTCCAATTCACATTCCAAGTAATATTCGGCATGCTAATTACATTGCCGGTTGCCAAATTGCATTATCTCTTATAGTTTCCGAGATATGGACTATCGATAATTTACACCTTAGGCTCTGCTTCTAACTTGGGCCCAAATTGTAAAATGGTCTTATCTATTGGCGATTTCGTTCCAATTCACATTCCAAGTAATATTCGGCATGCTAATTACATTGCCGGTTGCCAAATTGCATTATCTCTTATAGTTTCCGAGATATGGACTATCGATAATTTACACCTTAGGCTCTGCTTCTAACTTGGGCCCAAATTGTAAAATGGTCTTATCTATTGGCGATTTCGTTCCAATTCACATTCCAAGTAATATTCGGCATGCTAATTACATTGCCGGTTGCCAAATTGAATTATCTCTTATAGTTTCCGAGATATGGACTATCGATAATTTACACCTTAGGCTCTGCTTCTAACTTGGGCCCAAATTGTAAAATGGTCTTATCTATAGGCGATATCGTTCCAATTCACATTCCAAGTAATATTCGGCATGCTAATTACATTGCCGTTTGCCAAATTGCATTATCTCTTGTAGTTTCCGAGATATGGACTATCGATAATTTACACCTTAGGCTCTGCTTCTAACTTGGGCCCAAATTGTAAAATGGTCTTATCTATTGGCGATTTCGTTCCAATTCACATTCCAAGTGATATTCGGCATGCTAATTACATTGCCGGTTGCCAAATTGCATTATCTCTTATAGTTTCCGAGATATGGACTATCGATAATTTACACCTTAGGCTCTGCTTCTAACTTGGGCCCAAATTGTAAAATGGTCTTATCTATAGGCGAAATCGTTCCAATTCACATTCCAAGTAATATTCGGCATGCTAATTACATTGCCGTTTGCCAAATTGCATTATCTCTTGTAGTTTCCGAGATATGGACTATCGATAATTTACACCTTAGGCTCTGCTTCTAACTTGGGCCCAAATTGTAAAATGGTCTTATCTATTGGCGATTTCGTTCCAATTCACATTCCAAGTAATATTCGGCATGCTAATTACATTGCCGGTTGCCAAATTGCATTATCTCTTATAGTTTCCGAGATATGGACTATCGATAATTTACACCTTAGGCTCTGCTTCTAACTTGGGCCCAAATTGTAAAATGGTCTTATCTATTGGCGATTTCGTTCCAATTCACATTCCAAGTAATACTCGGCATGCTAATTACATTGCCGGTTGTCAAATTGCATTATCTCTTATAGTTTCCGAGATATGGACTATCGATAATTTACACCTTAGGCTCTGCTTCTAACTTGGGCCCAAATTGTAAAATGGTCTGTCTTATCTATTGGCGATTTCGTTCCAATTCACATTCCAAGTAATATTCGGCATGCTAATTACATTGCCGGTTGCCAAATTGCATTATCTCTTATAGTTTGCGAGATATGGACTATCGATAATTTACACCTTAGGCTCTGCTTCTAACTTGGGCCCAAATTGTAAAATGGTCTTATCTATTGGCGATTTCGTTCCAATTCACATTCCAAGTAATATTCGGCATGCTAATTACATTGCCGGTTGCCAAATTGCATTATCTCTTATAGTTTCCGAGATATGGACTATCGATAATTTACACCTTAGGCTCTGCTTCTAACTTGGGCCCAAATTGTAAAATGGTCTTATCTATTGGCGATTTCGTTCCAATTCACATTCCAAGTAATATTCGGCATGCTAATTACATTGCCGGTTGCCAAATTGAATTATCTCTTATAGTTTCCGAGATATGGACTATCGATAATTTACACCTTAGGCTCTGCTTCTAACTTGGGCCCAAATTGTAAAATGGTCTTATCTATTGGCGATATCGTTCCAATTCACATTCCAAGTAATATTCGGCATGCTAATTACATTGCCGTTTGCCAAATTGCATTATCTCTTATAGTTTCCGAGATATGGACTATCGATAATTTACACCTTAGGCTCTGCTTCTAACTTGGGCCCAAATTGTAAAATGGTCTTATCTATTGGCGATTTCGTCCCAATTCACATTCCAAGTGATATTCGGCATGCTAATTACATTGCCGATTGCGAAATTGCATTATCTCTTATAGTTTCCGAGATATGGACTATCAATAATTTACACCTTAGGCTCTGCTTCTAACTTGGGCCCAAATTGTAAAATGGTCTTATCTATTGGCGATTTCGTTCCAATTCATATTCCAAGTAATATTCGGCATGCTAATTACATTGCCGGTTGCCAAATTGCATTATCTCTTATAGTTTCCGAGATATGGACTATCGATAATTTACACCTTAGGCTCTGCTTCTAACTTGGGCCCAAATTGTAAAATGGTCTTATCTATTGGCGATTTCGTTCCAATTCACATTCCAAGTAATACTCGGCATGCTAATTACATTGCCGGTTGTCAAATTGCATTATCTCTTATAGTTTCCGAGATATGGACTATCGATAATTTACACCTTAGGCTCTGCTTCTAACTTGGGCCCAAATTGTAAAATGGTCTTATCTATTGGCGATTTCGTTCCAATTCACATTCCAAGTAATATTCGGCATGCTAATTACATTGCCGGTTGCCAAATTGCATTATCTCTTATAGTTTCCGAGATATGGACTATCGATAATTTACACCTTAGGCTCTGCTTCTAACTTGGGCCCAAATTGTAAAATGGTCTTATCTATTGGCGATTTCGTTCCAATTCACACTCCAAGTAATATTCGGCATGCTAATTACATTGCCGGTTGCCAAATTGAATTATCTCTTATAGTTTCCGAGATATGGACTATCGATAATTTACACCTTAGGCTCTGCTTCTAACTTGGGCCCAAATTGTAAAATGGTCTTATCTATTGGCGATTTCGTTCCAATTCACATTCCAAGTAATATTCGGCATGCTAATTACATTGCCGGTTGCCAAATTGCATTATCTCTTATAGTTTCCGAGATATGGACTATCGATAATTTACACCATAGGCTCTGCTTCTAACTTTGGCCCAAATTGTAAAATGGCCTTATCTATTGGCGATTTCGTTCCAATTCACATTCCAAGTAATATTCGGCATGCTAATTACATTGCCGGTTGCCAAATTGCATTATCTCTTATAGTTTCCGAGATATGGACTATCGATAATTTACACCTTAGGCTCTGCTTCTAACTTGGGCCCAAATTGTAAAATGGTCTTATCTATTGGCGATTTCGTTCCAATTCACATTCCAAGTAATATTCGGCATGCTAATTACATTGCCGGTTGCCAAATTGCATTATCTCTTATAGTTTCCGAGATATGGACTATCGATAATTTACACCTTAGGCTCTGCTTCTAACTTGGGCCCAAATTGTAAAATGGTCTTATCTATTGGCGATTTCGTTCCAATTCACATTCCAAGTAATATTCGGCATGCTAATTACATTGCCGGTTGCCAAATTGCATTATCTCTTATAGTTTCCGAGATATGGACTATCGATAATTTACACCTTAGGCTCTGCTTCTAACTTGGGCCCAAATTGTAAAATGGTCTTATCTATTGGCGATTTCGTTCCAATTCACATTCCAAGTAATATTCGGCATGCTAATTACATTGCCGGTTGCCAAATTGCATTAACTCTTATAGTTTCCGAGATATGGACTATCGATAATTTACACCTTAGGCTCTGCTTCTAACTTGGGCCCAAATTGTAAAATGGTCTTATCTATTGGCGATTTCGTTCCAATTCACATTCCAAGTAATATTCGGCATGCTAATTACATTGCCGGTTGCCAAATTGCATTATCTCTTATAGTTTCCGAGATATGGACTATCGATAATTTACACCTTAGGCTCTGCTTCTAACTTGGGCCCAAATTGTAAAATGGTCTTATCTATTGGCGATTTCGTTCCAATTCACATTCCAAGTAATATTCGGCATGCTAATTACATTGCCGGTTGCCAAATTGCATTATCTCTTATAGTTTCCGAGATATGGACTATCGATAATTTACACCATAGGCTCTGCTTCTAACTTGGGCCCAAATTGTAAAATGGTCTTATCTATTGGCGATTTCGTTCCACTTCACATTCCAAGTAATATTCGGCATGCTAATTACATTGCCGGTTGCCAAATTGAATTATCTCTTATAGTTTCCGAGATATGGACTATCGATAATTTACACCTTAGGCTCTGCTTCTAACTTGGGCCCAAATTGTAAAATGGTCTTATCTATTGGCGATTTCGTTCCAATTCACATTCCAAGTAATATTCGGCATGCTAATTACATTGCCGGTTGCCAAATTGCATTAACTCTTATAGTTTCCGAGATATGGACTATCGATAATTTACACCTTAGGCTCTGCTTCTAACTTGGGCCCAAATTGTAAAATGGTCTTATCCATTGGCGATTTCGTTCCAATTCACATTCCAAGTAATATTCGGCATGCTAATTACATTGCCGGTTGCCAAATTGCATTATCTCTTATAGTTTCCGAGATATGGACTATCGATAATTTACACCATAGGCTCTGCTTCTAACTTGGGCCCAAATTGTAAAATGGTCTTATCTATTGGCGATTTCGTTCCAATTCACATTCCAAGTAATATTCGGCATGCTAATTACATTGCCGGTTGCCAAATTGCATTATCTCTTATAGTTTCCGAGATATGGACTATCGATAATTTACACCTTAGGCTCTGCTTCTAACTTGGGCCCAAATTGTAAAATGGTCTTATCTATTGGCGATTTCGTTCCAATTCACATTCCAAGTAATATTCGGCATGCTAATTACATTGCCGGTTGCCAAATTGCATTATCTCTTATAGTTTCCGAGATATGGACTATCGATAATTTACACCTTAGGCTCTGCTTCTAACTTGGGCCCAAATTGTAAAATGGTCTTATCTATTGGCGATTTCGTTCCAATTCACATTCCAAGTAATATTCGGCATGCTAATTACATTGCCGGTTGCCAAATTGCATTAACTCTTATAGTTTCCGAGATATGGACTATCGATAATTTACACCTTAGGCTCTGCTTCTAACTTGGGCCCAAATTGTAAAATGGTCTTATCTATTGGCGATTTCGTTCCAATTCACATTCCAAGTAATATTCGGCATGCTAATTACATTGCCGGTTGCCAAATTGCATTATCTCTTATAGTTTCCGAGATATGGACTATCGATAATTTACACCTTAGGCTCTGCTTCTAACTTGGGCCCAAATTGTAAAATGGTCTTATCTATTGGCGATTTCGTCCCAATTCACATTCCAAGTGATATTCGGCATGCTAATTACATTGCCGGTTGCGAAATTGCATTATCTCTTATAGTTTCCGAGATATGGACTATCAATAATTTACACCTTAGGCTCTGCTTCTAACTTGGGCCCAAATTGTAAAATGGTCTTATCTATTGGCGATTTCGTTCCAATTCACATTCCAAGTAATATTCGGCATGCTAATTACATTGCCGGTTGCCAAATTGCATTATCTCTTATAGATTCCGAGATATGGACTATCGATAATTTACACCTTAGGCTCTGCTTCTAACTTGGGCCCAAATTGTAAAATGGTCTTATCTATTGGCGATTTCGTTCCAATTCACATTCCAAGTAATATTCGGCATGCTAATTACATTGCCGGTTGCCAAATTGCATTATCTCTTATAGTTTCCGAGATATGGACTATCGATAATTTACACCTTAGGCTCTGCTTCTAACTTGGGCCCAAATTGTAAAATGGTCTTATCTATTGGCGATTTCGTTCCAATTCACATTCCAAGTAATATTCGGCATGCTAATTACATTGCCGGTTGCCAAATTGCATTATCTCTTATAGTTTCCGAGATATGGACTATCGATAATTTACACCATAGGCTCTGCTTCTAACTTGGACCCAAATTGTAAAATGGTCTTATCTATTGGCGATTTCGTTCCAATTCACATTCCAAGTAATATTCGGCATGCTAATTACATTGCCGGTTGCCAAATTGCATTATCTCTTATAGTTTCCGAGATATGGACTATCGATAATTTACACCTTAGGCTCTACTTCTAACTTGCTCCCAAATTGTAAAATGGTCTTATCTATTGGCGATTTCGTTCCAATTCACATTCCAAGTAATATTCGGCATGCTAATTACATTGCCGGTTGCCAAATTGCATTATCTCTTATAGTTTCCGAGATATGGACTATCGATAATTTACACCTTAGGCTCTGCTTCTAACTTGGGCCCAAATTGTAAAATGGTCTTATCTATTGGCGATTTCGTTCCACTTCACATTCCAAGTAATATTCGGCATGCTAATTACATTGCCGGTTGCCAAATTGAATTATCTCTTATAGTTTCCGAGATATGGACTATCGATAATTTACACCTTAGGCTCTGCTTCTAACTTGGGCCCAAATTGTAAAATGGTCTTATCTATTGGCGATTTCGTTCCAATTCACATTCCAAGTAATATTCGGCATGCTAATTACATTGCCGGTTGCCAAATTGCATTAACTCTAATAGTTTCCGAGATATGGACTATCGATAATTTACACCTTAGGCTCTGCTTCTAACTTGGGCCCAAATTGTAAAATGGTCTTATCCATTGGCGATTTCGTTCCAATTCACATTCCAAGTAATATTCGGCATGCTAATTACATTGCCGGTTGCCAAATTGCATTATCTCTTATAGTTTCCGAGATATGGACTATCGATAATTTACACCATAGGCTCTGCTTCTAACTTGGGCCCAAATTGTAAAATGGCCTTATCTATTGGCGATTTCGTTCCAATTCACATTCCAAGTAATATTCGGCATGCTAATTACATTGCCGGTTGCCAAATTGCATTATCTCTTATAGTTTCCGTGATATGGACTATCGATAATTTACACCTTAGGCTCTGCTTCTAACTTGGGCCCAAATTGTAAAATGGTCTTACCTATTGGCGATTTCGTCCCAATTCACATTCCAAGTAATATTCGGCATGCTAATTACATTGCCGGTTGCCAAATTGCATTATCTCTTATAGTTTCCGAGATATGGACTATCGATAATTTACACCTTAGGCTCTGCTTCTAACTTGGGCCCAAATTGTAAAATGGTCTTATCTATTGGCGATTTCGTTCCAATTCACATTACAAGTAATATTCGGCATGCTAATTACATTGCCGGTTGCCAAATTGCATTATCTCTTATAGTTTCCGAGATATGGACTATCGATAATTTACACCTTAGGCTCTGCTTCTAACTTGCTCCCAAATTGTAAAATGGTCTTATCTATTGGCGATTTCGTTCCAATTCACATTCCAAGTAATATTCGGCATGCTAATTACATTGCCGGTTGCCAAATTGCATTATCTCTTATAGTTTCCGAGATATGGACTATCGATAATTTACACCTTAGGCTCTGCTTCTAACTTGGGCCCAAATTGTAAAATGGTCTTATCTATTGGCGATTTCGTTCCAATTCACATTCCAAGTAATATTTGGCATGCTAATTACATTGCCGGTTGCCAAATTGCATTAACTCTTATAGTTTCCGAGATATGGACTATCGATAATTTACACCTTAGGCTCTGCTTCTAACTTGGGCCCAAATTGTAAAATGGCCTTATCTATTGGCGATTTCGTTCCAATTTACATTCCAAGTAATATTCGGCATGCTAATTACATTGCCGGTTGCCAAATTGCATTATCTCTTATAGTTTCCGAGATATGGACTATCGATAATTTACACCATAGGCTCTGCTTCTAATTTTGGCCCAAATTGTAAAATGGCCTTATCTATTGGCGATTTCGTTCCAATTCACATTCCAAGTAATATTCGGCATGCTAATTACATTGCCGGTTGCCAAATTGCATTATCTCTTATAGTTTCCGAGATATGGACTATCGATAATTTACACCTTAGGCTCTGCTTCTAACTTGGGCCCAAATTGTAAAATGGTCTTATCTATTGGCGATTTCGTTCCAATTCACATTCCAAGTAATATTAGGCATGCTAATTACATTGCCGGTTGCCAAATTGCATTATCTCTTATAGTTTCCGAGATATGGACTATCGATAATTTACACCTTAGGCTCTGCTTCTAACTTGGGCCCAAATTGTAAAATGGTCTTATCTATTGGCGATTTCGTTCCAATTCACATTCCAAGTAATATTCGGCATGCTAATTACATTGCCGGTTGCCAAATTGAATTATCTCTTATAGTTTCCGAGATATGGACTATCGATAATTTACACCTTCGGCTCTACTTCTAACTTGCTCCCAAATTGTAAAATGGTCTTATCTATTGGCGATTTCGTTCCAATTCACATTCCAAGTAATATTCGGCATGCTAATTACATTGCCGGTTGCCAAATTGCATTATCTGTTATAGTTTCCGAGATATGGACTATCGATAATTTACACCTTAGGCTCTGCTTCTAACTTGGGCCCAAATTGTAAAATGGTCTTATCTATTGGCGATTTCGTTCCACTTCACATTCCAAGTAATATTCGGCATGCTAATTACATTGCCGGTTGCCAAATTGAATTATCTCTTATAGTTTCCGAGATATGGACTATCGATAATTTACACCTTAGGCTCTGCTTCTAACTTGGGCCCAAATTGTAAAATGGTCTTATATATTGTCGATTTCGTTCCAATTCACATTCCAAGTAATATTCGGCATGCTAATTACATTGCCGGTTGCCAAATTGCATTATCTCTTATAGTTTCCGAGATATAGACTATCGATAATTTACACCTTAGGCTCTGCTTCTAACTTGCTCCCAAATTGTAAAATGGTCTTATCTATTGGCGATTTCGTTCCAATTCACATTCCAAGTAATATTCGGCATGCTAATTACATTGCCGGTTGCCAAATTGCATTATCTCTTATAGTTTCCGAGATATGGACTATCGATAATTTACACCTTAGGCTCTGCTTCTAACTTGGGCCCCAATTGTAAAATGGTCTTATCTATTGGCGATTTCGTTCCAATTCACATTCCAAGTAATATTCGGCATGCTAATTACATTGCCGGTTGCCAAATTGCATTAACTCTTATAGTTTCCGAGATATGGACTATCGATAATTTACACCTTAGGCTCTGCTTCTAACTTGGGCCCAAATTGTAAAATGGTCTTATCTATTGGCGATTTCGTTCCAATTCACATTCCAAGTAATATTCGGCATGCTAATTACATTGCCGGTTGCCAAATTGCATTATCTCTTATAGTTTCCGAGATATGGACTATCGATAATTTACACCATAGGCTCTGCTTCTAACTTGGGCCCAAATTGTAAAATGGCCTTATCTATTGGCGATTTCGTTCCAATTCACATTCCAAGTAATATTCGGCATGCTAATTACATTGCCGGTTGCCAAATTGCATTATCTCTTATAGTTTCCGAGATATGGACTATCGATAATTTACACCTTAGGCTCTGCTTCTAACTTGGGCCCAAATTGTAAAATGGTCTTATCTATTGGCGATTTCGTTCCAATTCACATTCCAAGTAATATTCGGCATGCTAATTACATTGCCGGTTGCCAAATTGCATTATCTCTTATAGTTTCCGAGATATGGACTATCGATAATTTACACCTTAGGCTCTGCTTCTAACTTGGGCCCAAATTGTAAAATGGTCTTATCTATTGGCGATTTCGTTCCAATTCACATTCCAAGTAATATTCGGCATGCTAATTACATTGCCGGTTGCCAAATTGAATTATCTCTTATAGTTTCCGAGATATGGACTATCGATAATTTACACCTTAGGCTCTGCTTCTAACTTGGGCCCAAATTGTAAAATGGTCTTACCTATTGGCGATTTCGTTCCAATTCACATTCCAAGTAATATTCGGCATGCTAATTACATTGCCGGTTGCCAAATTGCATTATCTCTTATAGTTTCCGAGATATGGACTATCGATAATTTACACCTTAGGCTCTGCTTCTAACTTGGGCCCAAATTGTAAAATGGTCTTATCTATTGGCGATTTCGTTCCAATTCACATTCCAAGTAATATTCGGCATGCTAATTACATTGCCGGTTGCCAAATTGCATTATCTCTTATAGTTTCCGAGATATGGACTATCGATAATTTACACCTTAGGCTCTGCTTCTAACTTGGGCCCAAATTGTAAAATGGTCTTATCTATTGGCGATTTCGCCCCAATTCACATTCCAAGTGATATTCGGCATGCTAATTACATTGCCGGTTGCGAAATTGCATTATCTCTTATAGTTTCCGAGATATGGACTATCAATAATTTACACCTTAGGCTCTGCTTCTAACTTGGGCCCAAATTGTAAAATGGTCTTATCTATTGGCGATTTCGTTCCAATTCACATTCCAAGTAATATTCGGCATGCTAATTACATTGCCGGTTGCCAAATTGCATTATCTCTTATAGTTTCCGAGATATGGACTATCGATAATTTACACCTTAGGCTCTGCTTCTAACTTGGGCCCAAATTGTAAAATGGTCTTATCTATTGGCGATTTCGTTCCAATTCACATTACAAGTAATATTCGGCATGCTAATTACATTGCCGGTTGCCAAATTGCATTATCTCTTATAGTTTCCGAGATATGGACTATCGATAATTTACACCATAGGCTCTGCTTCTAACTTGGGCCCAAATTGTAAAATGGTCTTATCTATTGGCGATTTCGTTCCAATTCACATTCCAAGTAATATTCGGCATGCTAATTACATTGCCGGTTGCCAAATTGCATTGTCTCTTATAGTTTCCGAGATATGGACTATCGATAATTTACACCTTCGGCTCTACTTCTAACTTGCTCCCAAATTGTAAAATGGTCTTATCTATTGGCGATTTCGTTCCAATTCACATTTCAAGTAATATTCGGCATGCTAATTACATTGCCGGTTGCCAAATTGCATTATCTCTTATAGTTTCCGAGATATGGACTATCGATAATTTACACCTTAGGCTCTGCTTCTAACTTGGGCCCAAATTGTAAAATGGTCTTATCTATTGGCGATTTCGTTCCACTTCACGTTCCAAGTAATATTCGGCATGCTAATTACATTGCCGGTTGCCAAATTGAATTATCTCTTATAGTTTCCGAGATATGGACTATCGATAATTTACACCTTAGGCTCTGCTTCTAACTTGGGCCCAAATTGTTAAATGGTCTTATATATTGTCGATTTCGTTCCAATTCACATTCCAAGTAATATTCGGCATGCTAATTACATTGCCGGTTGCCAAATTGCATTATCTCTTATAGTTTCCGAGATATGGACTATCGATAATTTACACCTTAGGCTCTGCTTCTAACTTGCTCCCAAATTGTAAAATGGTCTTATCTATTGGCGATTTCGTTCCAATTCACATTCCAAGTAATATTCGGCATGCTAATTACATTGCCGGTTGCCAAATTGCATTATCTCTTATAGTTTCCGAGATATGGACTCTCGATAATTTACACCTTAGGCTCTGCTTCTAACTTGGGCCCAAATTGTAAAATGGTCTTATCTATTGGCGATTTCGTTCCAATTCACATTCCAAGTAATATTTGGCATGCTAATTACATTGCCGGTTGCCAAATTGCATTAACTCTTATAGTTTCCGAGATATGGACTATCGACAATTTACACCTTAGGCTCTGCTTCTAACTTGGGCCCAAATTGTAAAATGGCCTTATCTATTGGCGATTTCGTTCCAATTCACATTCCAAGTAATATTCGGCATGCTAATTACGTTGCCGGTTGCCAAATTGCATTATCTCTTATAGTTTCCGAGATATGGACTATCGATAATTTACACCATAGGCTCTGCTTCTAACTTTGGCCCAAATTGTAAAATGGCCTTATCTATTGGCGATTTCGTTCCAATTCACATTCCAAGTAATATTCGGCATGCTAATTACATTGCCGGTTGCCAAATTGCATTATCTCTTATAGTTTCCGAGATATGGACTATCGATAATTTACACCTTAGGCTCTGCTTCTAACTTGGGCCCAAATTGTAAAATGGTCTTATCTATTGGGGATTTCGTTCCAATTCACATTCCAAGTAATATTCGGCATGCTAATTACATTGCCGGTTGCCAAATTGCATTATCTCTTATAGTTTCCGAGATATGGACTATCGATAATTTACACCTTAGGCTCTGCTTCTAACTTGGGCCCAAATTGTAAAATGGTCTTATCTATTGGCGATTTCGTTCCAATTCACATCCCAAGTAATATTCGGCATGCTAATTACATTGCCGGTTGCCAAATTGAATTATCTCTTATAGTTTCCGAGATATGGACTATCGATAATTTACACCTTAGGCTCTGCTTCTAACTTGGGCCCAAATTGTAAAATGGTCTTACCTATTGGCGATTTCGTTCCAATTCACATTCCAAGTAATATTCGGCATGCTAATTACATTGCCGGTTGCCAAATTGCATTATCTCTTATAGTTTCCGAGATATGGACTATCGATAATTTACACCTTAGGCTCTGCTTCTAACTTGGGCCCAAATTGTAAAATGGTCTTATCTATTGGCGATTTCGTTCCAATTCACATTCCAAGTAATATTCGGCATGCTAATTACATTGCCGGTTGCCAAATTGCATTATCTCTTATAGTTTCCGAGATATGGACTATCGATAATTTACACCATAGGCTCTGCTTCTAACTTGGGCCCAAATTGTAAAATGGTCTTATCTATTGGCGATTTCGTTCCAATTCACATTCCAAGTAATATTCGGCATGCTAATTACATTGCCGGTTGCTAAATTGCATTGTCTCTTATAGTTTCCGAGATATGGACTATCGATAATTTACACCTTCGGCTCTAATTCTAACTTGGGCCCAAATTGTAAAATGGTCTTATCTATTGGCGATTTCGTTCCAATTCACATTCCAAGTAATATTTGGCATGCTAATTACATTGCCGGTTGCCAAATTGCATTAACTCTTATAGTTTCCGAGATATGGACTATCGACAATTTACACCTTAGGCTCTGCTTCTAACTTGGGCCCAAATTGTAAAATGGCCTTATCTATTGGCGATTTCGTTCCAATTCACATTCCAAGTAATATTCGGCATGCTAATTACGTTGCCGGTTGCCAAATTGCATTATCTCTTATAGTTTCCGAGATATGGACTATCGATAATTTACACCATAGGCTCTGCTTCTAACTTTGGCCCAAATTGTAAAATGGCCTTATCTATTGGCGATTTCGTTCCAATTCACATTCCAAGTAATATTCGGCATGCTAATTACATTGCCGGTTGCCAAATTGCATTATCTCTTATAGTTTCCGAGATATGGACTATCGATAATTTACACCTTAGGCTCTGCTTCTAACTTGGGCCCAAATTGTAAAATGGTCTTATCTATTGGGGATTTCGTTCCAATTCACATTCCAAGTAATATTCGGCATGCTAATTACATTGCCGGTTGCCAAATTGCATTATCTCTTATAGTTTCCGAGATATGGACTATCGATAATTTACACCTTAGGCTCTGCTTCTAACTTGGGCCCAAATTGTAAAATGGTCTTATCTATTGGCGATTTCGTTCCAATTCACATCCCAAGTAATATTCGGCATGCTAATTACATTGCCGGTTGCCAAATTGAATTATCTCTTATAGTTTCCGAGATATGGACTATCGATAATTTACACCTTAGGCTCTGCTTCTAACTTGGGCCCAAATTGTAAAATGGTCTTACCTATTGGCGATTTCGTTCCAATTCACATTCCAAGTAATATTCGGCATGCTAATTACATTGCCGGTTGCCAAATTGCATTATCTCTTATAGTTTCCGAGATATGGACTATCGATAATTTACACCTTAGGCTCTGCTTCTAACTTGGGCCCAAATTGTAAAATGGTCTTATCTATTGGCGATTTCGTTCCAATTCACATTCCAAGTAATATTCGGCATGCTAATTACATTGCCGGTTGCCAAATTGCATTATCTCTTATAGTTTCCGAGATATGGACTATCGATAATTTACACCATAGGCTCTGCTTCTAACTTGGGCCCAAATTGTAAAATGGTCTTATCTATTGGCGATTTCGTTCCAATTCACATTCCAAGTAATATTCGGCATGCTAATTACATTGCCGGTTGCTAAATTGCATTGTCTCTTATAGTTTCCGAGATATGGACTATCGATAATTTACACCTTCGGCTCTAATTCTAACTTGCTCCCAAATTGTAAAATGGTCTTATCTATTGGCGATTTCGTTCCAATTCACATTCCAAGTAATATTCGGCATGCTAATTACATTGCCGGTTGCCAAATTGCATTATCTCTTATAGTTTCCGAGATATGGACTATCGATAATTTACACCTTAGGCTCTGCTTCTAACTTGGGCCCAAATTGTAAAATGGTCTTATCTATTGGCGATTTCGTTCCACTTCACATTCCAAGTAATATTCGGCATGCTAATTACATTGCCGGTTGCCAAATTGAATTATCTCTTATAGTTTCCGAGATATGGACTATCGATAATTTACACCTTAGGCTCTGCTTCTAACTTGGGCCCAAATTGTAAAATGGTCTTATATATTGTCGATTTCGTTCCAATTCACATTCCAAGTAATATTCGGCATGCTAATTACATTGCCGGTTGCCAAATTGCATTATCTCTTATAGTTTCCGAGATATGGACTATCGATAATTTACACCTTAGGCTCTGCTTCTAACTTGGGCCCAAATTGTAAAATGGTCTTATCTATTGGCGATTTCGTTCCAATTCACATTCCAAGTAATATTCGGCATGCTAATTACATTGCCGGTTGCCAAATTGAATTATCTCTTATAGTTTCCGAGATATGGACTATCGATAATTTACACCTTCGGCTCTACTTCTAACTTGCTCCCAAATTGTAAAATGGTCTTATCTATTGGCGATTTCGTTCCAATTCACATTCCAAGTAATATTCGGCATGCTAATTACATTGCCGGTTGCCAAATTGCATTATCTGTTATAGTTTCCGAGATATGGACTATCGATAATTTACACCTTAGGCTCTGCTTCTAACTTGGGCCCAAATTGTAAAATGGTCTTATCTATTGGCGATTTCGTTCCACTTCACATTCCAAGTAATATTCGGCATGCTAATTACATTGCCGGTTGCCAAATTGAATTATCTCTTATAGTTTCCGAGATATGGACTATCGATAATTTACACCTTAGGCTCTGCTTCTAACTTGGGCCCAAATTGTAAAATGGTCTTATATATTGTCGATTTCGTTCCAATTCACATTCCAAGTAATATTCGGCATGCTAATTACATTGCCGGTTGCCAAATTGCATTATCTCTTATAGTTTCCGAGATATAGACTATCGATAATTTACACCTTAGGCTCTGCTTCTAACTTGCTCCCAAATTGTAAAATGGTCTTATCTATTGGCGATTTCGTTCCAATTCACATTCCAAGTAATATTCGGCATGCTAATTACATTGCCGGTTGCCAAATTGCATTATCTCTTATAGTTTCCGAGATATGGACTATCGATAATTTACACCTTAGGCTCTGCTTCTAACTTGGGCCCCAATTGTAAAATGGTCTTATCTATTGGCGATTTCGTTCCAATTCACATTCCAAGTAATATTCGGCATGCTAATTACATTGCCGGTTGCCAAATTGCATTAACTCTTATAGTTTCCGAGATATGGACTATCGATAATTTACACCTTAGGCTCTGCTTCTAACTTGGGCCCAAATTGTAAAATGGTCTTATCTATTGGCGATTTCGTTCCAATTCACATTCCAAGTAATATTCGGCATGCTAATTACATTGCCGGTTGCCAAATTGCATTATCTCTTATAGTTTCCGAGATATGGACTATCGATAATTTACACCATAGGCTCTGCTTCTAACTTGGGCCCAAATTGTAAAATGGCCTTATCTATTGGCGATTTCGTTCCAATTCACATTCCAAGTAATATTCGGCATGCTAATTACATTGCCGGTTGCCAAATTGCATTATCTCTTATAGTTTCCGAGATATGGACTATCGATAATTTACACCTTAGGCTCTGCTTCTAACTTGGGCCCAAATTGTAAAATGGTCTTATCTATTGGCGATTTCGTTCCAATTCACATTCCAAGTAATATTCGGCATGCTAATTACATTGCCGGTTGCCAAATTGCATTATCTCTTATAGTTTCCGAGATATGGACTATCGATAATTTACACCTTAGGCTCTGCTTCTAACTTGGGCCCAAATTGTAAAATGGTCTTATCTATTGGCGATTTCGTTCCAATTCACATTCCAAGTAATATTCGGCATGCTAATTACATTGCCGGTTGCCAAATTGAATTATCTCTTATAGTTTCCGAGATATGGACTATCGATAATTTACACCTTAGGCTCTGCTTCTAACTTGGGCCCAAATTGTAAAATGGTCTTACCTATTGGCGATTTCGTTCCAATTCACATTCCAAGTAATATTCGGCATGCTAATTACATTGCCGGTTGCCAAATTGCATTATCTCTTATAGTTTCCGAGATATGGACTATCGATAATTTACACCTTAGGCTCTGCTTCTAACTTGGGCCCAAATTGTAAAATGGTCTTATCTATTGGCGATTTCGTTCCAATTCACATTCCAAGTAATATTCGGCATGCTAATTACATTGCCGGTTGCCAAATTGCATTATCTCTTATAGTTTCCGAGATATGGACTATCGATAATTTACACCTTAGGCTCTGCTTCTAACTTGGGCCCAAATTGTAAAATGGTCTTATCTATTGGCGATTTCGCCCCAATTCACATTCCAAGTGATATTCGGCATGCTAATTACATTGCCGGTTGCGAAATTGCATTATCTCTTATAGTTTCCGAGATATGGACTATCAATAATTTACACCTTAGGCTCTGCTTCTAACTTGGGCCCAAATTGTAAAATGGTCTTATCTATTGGCGATTTCGTTCCAATTCACATTCCAAGTAATATTCGGCATGCTAATTACATTGCCGGTTGCCAAATTGCATTATCTCTTATAGTTTCCGAGATATGGACTATCGATAATTTACACCTTAGGCTCTGCTTCTAACTTGGGCCCAAATTGTAAAATGGTCTTATCTATTGGCGATTTCGTTCCAATTCACATTACAAGTAATATTCGGCATGCTAATTACATTGCCGGTTGCCAAATTGCATTATCTCTTATAGTTTCCGAGATATGGACTATCGATAATTTACACCATAGGCTCTGCTTCTAACTTGGGCCCAAATTGTAAAATGGTCTTATCTATTGGCGATTTCGTTCCAATTCACATTCCAAGTAATATTCGGCATGCTAATTACATTGCCGGTTGCCAAATTGCATTGTCTCTTATAGTTTCCGAGATATGGACTATCGATAATTTACACCTTCGGCTCTACTTCTAACTTGCTCCCAAATTGTAAAATGGTCTTATCTATTGGCGATTTCGTTCCAATTCACATTTCAAGTAATATTCGGCATGCTAATTACATTGCCGGTTGCCAAATTGCATTATCTCTTATAGTTTCCGAGATATGGACTATCGATAATTTACACCTTAGGCTCTGCTTCTAACTTGGGCCCAAATTGTAAAATGGTCTTATCTATTGGCGATTTCGTTCCACTTCACGTTCCAAGTAATATTCGGCATGCTAATTACATTGCCGGTTGCCAAATTGAATTATCTCTTATAGTTTCCGAGATATGGACTATCGATAATTTACACCTTAGGCTCTGCTTCTAACTTGGGCCCAAATTGTTAAATGGTCTTATATATTGTCGATTTCGTTCCAATTCACATTCCAAGTAATATTCGGCATGCTAATTACATTGCCGGTTGCCAAATTGCATTATCTCTTATAGTTTCCGAGATATGGACTATCGATAATTTACACCTTAGGCTCTGCTTCTAACTTGCTCCCAAATTGTAAAATGGTCTTATCTATTGGCGATTTCGTTCCAATTCACATTCCAAGTAATATTCGGCATGCTAATTACATTGCCGGTTGCCAAATTGCATTATCTCTTATAGTTTCCGAGATATGGACTCTCGATAATTTACACCTTAGGCTCTGCTTCTAACTTGGGCCCAAATTGTAAAATGGTCTTATCTATTGGCGATTTCGTTCCAATTCACATTCCAAGTAATATTTGGCATGCTAATTACATTGCCGGTTGCCAAATTGCATTAACTCTTATAGTTTCCGAGATATGGACTATCGACAATTTACACCTTAGGCTCTGCTTCTAACTTGGGCCCAAATTGTAAAATGGCCTTATCTATTGGCGATTTCGTTCCAATTCACATTCCAAGTAATATTCGGCATGCTAATTACGTTGCCGGTTGCCAAATTGCATTATCTCTTATAGTTTCCGAGATATGGACTATCGATAATTTACACCATAGGCTCTGCTTCTAACTTTGGCCCAAATTGTAAAATGGCCTTATCTATTGGCGATTTCGTTCCAATTCACATTCCAAGTAATATTCGGCATGCTAATTACATTGCCGGTTGCCAAATTGCATTATCTCTTATAGTTTCCGAGATATGGACTATCGATAATTTACACCTTAGGCTCTGCTTCTAACTTGGGCCCAAATTGTAAAATGGTCTTATCTATTGGGGATTTCGTTCCAATTCACATTCCAAGTAATATTCGGCATGCTAATTACATTGCCGGTTGCCAAATTGCATTATCTCTTATAGTTTCCGAGATATGGACTATCGATAATTTACACCTTAGGCTCTGCTTCTAACTTGGGCCCAAATTGTAAAATGGTCTTATCTATTGGCGATTTCGTTCCAATTCACATCCCAAGTAATATTCGGCATGCTAATTACATTGCCGGTTGCCAAATTGAATTATCTCTTATAGTTTCCGAGATATGGACTATCGATAATTTACACCTTAGGCTCTGCTTCTAACTTGGGCCCAAATTGTAAAATGGTCTTACCTATTGGCGATTTCGTTCCAATTCACATTCCAAGTAATATTCGGCATGCTAATTACATTGCCGGTTGCCAAATTGCATTATCTCTTATAGTTTCCGAGATATGGACTATCGATAATTTACACCTTAGGCTCTGCTTCTAACTTGGGCCCAAATTGTAAAATGGTCTTATCTATTGGCGATTTCGTTCCAATTCACATTCCAAGTAATATTCGGCATGCTAATTACATTGCCGGTTGCCAAATTGCATTATCTCTTATAGTTTCCGAGATATGGACTATCGATAATTTACACCATAGGCTCTGCTTCTAACTTGGGCCCAAATTGTAAAATGGTCTTATCTATTGGCGATTTCGTTCCAATTCACATTCCAAGTAATATTCGGCATGCTAATTACATTGCCGGTTGCTAAATTGCATTGTCTCTTATAGTTTCCGAGATATGGACTATCGATAATTTACACCTTCGGCTCTAATTCTAACTTGCTCCCAAATTGTAAAATGGTCTTATCTATTGGCGATTTCGTTCCAATTCACATTCCAAGTAATATTCGGCATGCTAATTACATTGCCGGTTGCCAAATTGCATTATCTCTTATAGTTTCCGAGATATGGACTATCGATAATTTACACCTTAGGCTCTGCTTCTAACTTGGGCCCAAATTGTAAAATGGTCTTATCTATTGGCGATTTCGTTCCACTTCACATTCCAAGTAATATTCGGCATGCTAATTACATTGCCGGTTGCCAAATTGAATTATCTCTTATAGTTTCCGAGATATGGACTATCGATAATTTACACCTTAGGCTCTGCTTCTAACTTGGGCCCAAATTGTAAAATGGTCTTATATATTGTCGATTTCGTTCCAATTCACATTCCAAGTAATATTCGGCATGCTAATTACATTGCCGGTTGCCAAATTGCATTATCTCTTATAGTTTCCGAGATATGGACTATCGATAATTTACACCTTAGGCTCTGCTTCTAACTTGCTCCCAAATTGTAAAATGGTCTTATCTATTGGCGATTTCGTTCCAATTCACATTCCAAGTAATATTCGGCATGCTAATTACATTGCCGGTTGCCAAATTGCATTATCTCTTATAGTTTCCGAGATATGGACTATCGATAATTTACACCTTAGGCTCTGCTTCTAACTTGGGCCCAAATTGTAAAATGGTCTTATCTATTGGCGATTTCGTTCCAATTCACATTCCAAGTAATATTCGGCATGCTAATTACATTGCCGGTTGCCAAATTGCATTAACACTTATAGTTTCCGAGATATGGACTATCGATAATTTACACCTTAGGCTCTGCTTCTAACTTGGGCCCAAATTGTAAAATGGTCTTATCTATTGGCGATTTCGTTCCAATTCACATTCCAAGTAATATTCGGCATGCTAATTACATTGCCGGTTGCCAAATTGCATTATCTCTTATAGTTTCCGAGATATGGACTATCGATAATTTACACCATAGGCTCTGCTTCTAACTTTGGCCCAAATTGTAAAATGGCCTTATCTATTGGCGATTTCGTTCCAATTCACATTCCAAGTAATATTCGGCATGCTAATTACATTGCCGGTTGCCAAATTGCATTATCTCTTATAGTTTCCGAGATATGGACTATCGATAATTTACACCTTAGGCTCTGCTTCTAACTTGGGCCCAAATTGTAAAATGGTCTTACCTATTGGCGATTTCGTTCCAATTCACATTCCAAGTAATATTCGGCATGCTAATTACATTGCCGGTTGCCAAATTGCATTATCTCTTATAGTTTCCGAGATATGGACTATCGATAATTTACACCTTAGGCTCTGCTTCTAACTTGGGCCCAAATTGTAAAATGGTCTTATCTATTGGCGATTTCGTTCCAATTCACATTCCAAGTAATATTCGGCATGCTAATTACATTGCCGGTTGCCAAATTGCATTATCTCTTATAGTTTCCGAGATATGGACTATCGATAATTTACACCTTAGGCTCTGCTTCTAACTTGGGCCCAAATTGTAAAATGGTCTTATCTATTGGCGATTTCGCCCCAATTCACATTCCAAGTGATATTCGGCATGCTAATTACATTGCCGGTTGCGAAATTGCATTATCTCTTATAGTTTCCGAGATATGGACTATCAATAATTTACACCTTAGGCTCTGCTTCTAACTTGGGCCCCAAATTGTAAAATGGTCTTATCTATTGGCGATTTCGTTCCAATTCACATTCCAAGTAATATTCGGCATGCTAATTACATTGCCGGTTGCCAAATTGCATTATCTCTTATAGTTTCCGAGATATGGACTATCGATAATTTACACCTTAGGCTCTGCTTCTAACTTAGGCCCAAATTGTAAAATGGTCTTATCTATTGGCGATTTCGTTCCAATTCACATTCCAAGTAATATTCGGCATGCTAATTACATTGCCGGTTGCCAAATTGCATTATCTCTTATAGTTTCCGAGATATGGACTCTCGATAATTTACATCTTAGGCTCTGCTTCTAACTTGGGCCCAAATTGTAAAATGGTCTTATCTATTGGCGATTTCGTTCCAATTCACATTCCAAGTAATATTCGGCATGCTAATTACATTGCCGGTTGCCAAATTGCATTATCTCTTATAGTTTCCGAGATATGGACTCTCGATAATTTACACCTTAGGCTCTGCTTCTAACTTGGGCCCAAATTGTAAAATGGTCTTATCTATTGGCGATTTCGTTCCAATTCACATTCCAAGTAATATTCGGCATGCTAATTACATTGCCGGTTGCCAAATTGCATTATCTCTTATAGTTTCCGAGATATGGACTATCGATAATTTACACCTTAGGCTCTGCTTCTAACTTGGGCCCAAATTGTAAAATGGTCTTATCTATTGGCGATTTCGTCCCAATTCACATTCCAAGTGATATTCGGCATGCTAATTACATTGCCGACTGCGAAATTGCATTATCTCTTATAGTTTCCGAGATATGGACTATCAATAATTTACACCTTAGGCTCTGCTTCTAACTTGGGCCCAAATTGTAAAATGGTCTTATCTATTGGCGATTTCGTTCCAATTCACATTCCAAGTAATATTCGGCATGCTAATTACATTGCCGGTTGCCAAATTGCATTATCTCTTATAGTTTCCGAGATATGGACTATCGATAATTTACACCTTAGGCTCTGCTTCTAACTTGGGCCCAAATTGTAAAATGGTCTTATCTATTGGCGATTTCGTTCCAATTCACATTCCAAGTAATACTCGGCATGCTAATTACATTGCCGGTTGTCAAATTGCCTTATCTCTTATAGTTTCCGAGATATGGACTATCGATAATTTACACCTTAGGCTCTGCTTCTAACTTGGGCCCAAATTGTAAAATGGTCTTATCTATTGGCGATTTCGTTCCAATTCACATTCCAAGTAATATTCGGCATGCTAATTACATTGCCGGTTGCCAAATTGCATTATCTCTTATAGTTTCCGAGATATGGACTATCGATAATTTACACCTTAGGCTCTGCTTCTAACTTGGGCCCAAATTGTAAAATGGTCTTATCTATTGGCGATTTCGTTCCAATTCACACTCCAAGTAATATTCGGCATGCTAATTACATTGCCGGTTGCCAAATTGAATTATCTCTTATAGTTTCCGAGATATGGACTATCGATAATTTACACCTTAGGCTCTGCTTCTAACTTGGGCCCAAATTGTAAAATGGTCTTATCTATTGGCGATTTCGTTCCAATTCACATTCCAAGTAATATTCGGCATGCTAATTACATTGCCGGTTGCCAAATTGCATTATCTCTTATAGTTTCCGAGATATGGACTATCGATAATTTACACCATAGGCTCTGCTTCTAACTTTGGCCCAAATTGTAAAATGGCCTTATCTATTGGCGATTTCGTTCCAATTCACATTCCAAGTAATATTCGGCATGCTAATTACATTGCCGGTTGCCAAATTGCATTATCTCTTATAGTTTCCGAGATATGGACTATCGATAATTTACACCTTAGGCTCTGCTTCTAACTTGGGCCCAAATTGTAAAATGGTCTTATCTATTGGCGATTTCGTTCCAATTCACATTCAAGTAATATTCGGCATGCTAATTACATTGCCGGTTGCCAAATTGCATTATCTCTTATAGTTTCCGAGATATGGACTATCGATAATTTACACCATAGGCTCTGCTTCTAACTTTGGCCCAAATTGTAAAATGGCCTTATCTATTGGCGATTTCGTTCCAATTCACATTCCAAGTAATATTCGGCATGCTAATTACATTGCCGGTTGCCAAATTGCATTATCTCTTATAGTTTCCGAGATATGGACTATCGATAATTTACACCTTAGGCTCTGCTTCTAACTTGGGCCCAAATTGTAAAATGGTCTTATCTATTGGCGATTTCGTTCCAATTCACATTCCACCAATTCACATTCCAAGTAATATTCGGCATGCTAATTACATTGCCGGTTGCCAAATTGCATTATCTCTTATAGTTTCCGAGATATGGACTATCGATAATTTACACCATAGGCTCTGCTTCTAACTTGGGCCCAAATTGTAAAATGGTCTTATCTATTGGCGATTTCGTTCCAATTCACATTCCAAGTAATATTCGGCATGCTAATTACATTGCCGGTTGCTAAATTGCATTGTCTCTTATAGTTTCCGAGATATGGACTATCGATAATTTACACCTTCGGCTCTAATTCTAACTTGCTCCCAAATTGTAAAATGGTCTTATCTATTGGCGATTTCGTTCCAATTCACATTCCAAGTAATATTCGGCATGCTAATTACATTGCCGGTTGCCAAATTGCATTATCTCTTATAGTTTCCGAGATATGGACTATCGATAATTTACTCCTTAGGCTCTGCTTCTAACTTGGGCCCAAATTGTAAAATGGTCTTATCTATTGGCGATTTCGTTCCACTTCACATTCCAAGTAATATTCGGCATGCTAATTACATTGCCGGTTGCCAAATTGAATTATCTCTTATAGTTTCCGAGATATGGACTATCGATAATTTACACCTTAGGCTCTGCTTCTAACTTGGGCCCAAATTGTAAAATGGTCTTATATATTGTCGATTTCGTTCCAATTCACATTCCAAGTAATATTCGGCATGCTAATTACATTGCCGGTTGCCAAATTGCATTATCTCTTATAGTTTCCGAGATATGGACTATCGATAATTTACACCTTAGGCTCTGCTTCTAACTTGCTCCCAAATTGTAAAATGGTCTTATCTATTGGCGATTTCGTTCCAATTCACATTCCAAGTAATATTCGGCATGCTAATTACATTGCCGGTTGCCAAATTGCATTATCTCTTATAGTTTCCGAGATATGGACTATCGATAATTTACACCTTAGGCTCTGCTTCTAACTTGGGCCCAAATTGTAAAATGGTCTTATCTATTGGCGATTTCGTTCCAATTCACATTCCAAGTAATATTCGGCATGCTAATTACATTGCCGGTTGCCAAATTGCATTAACACTTATAGTTTCCGAGATATGGACTATCGATAATTTACACCTTAGGCTCTGCTTCTAACTTGGGCCCAAATTGTAAAATGGTCTTATCTATTGGCGATTTCGTTCCAATTCACATTCCAAGTAATATTCGGCATGCTAATTACATTGCCGGTTGCCAAATTGCATTATCTCTTATAGTTTCCGAGATATGGACTATCGATAATTTACACCATAGGCTCTGCTTCTAACTTGGGCCCAAATTGTAAAATGGCCTTATCTATTGGCGATTTCGTTCCAATTCACATTCCAAGTAATATTCGGCATGCTAATTACATTGCCGGTTGCCAAATTGCATTATCTCTTATAGTTTCCGAGATATGGACTATCGATAATTTACACCTTAGGCTCTGCTTCTAACTTGGGCCCAAATTGTAAAATGGTCTTACCTATTGGCGATTTCGTTCCAATTCACATTCCAAGTAATATTCGGCATGCTAATTACATTGCCGGTTGCCAAATTGCATTATCTCTTATAGTTTCCGAGATATGGACTATCGATAATTTACACCTTAGGCTCTGCTTCTAACTTGGGCCCAAATTGTAAAATGGTCTTATCTATTGGCGATTTCGTTCCAATTCACATTCCAAGTAATATTCGGCATGCTAATTACATTGCCGGTTGCCAAATTGCATTATCTCTTATAGTTTCCGAGATATGGACTATCGATAATTTACACCTTAGGCTCTGCTTCTAACTTGGGCCCAAATTGTAAAATGGTCTTATCTATTGGCGATTTCGCCCCAATTCACATTCCAAGTGATATTCGGCATGCTAATTACATTGCCGGTTGCGAAATTGCATTATCTCTTATAGTTTCCGATATATGGACTATCAATAATTTACACCTTAGGCTCTGCTTCTAACTTGGCCCAAATTGTAAAATGGTCTTATCTATTGGCGATTTCGTTCCAATTCACATTCCAAGTAATATTCGGCATGCTAATTACATTGCCGGTTGCCAAATTGCATTATCTCTTATAGTTTCCGAGATATGGACTATCGATAATTTACACCTTAGGCTCTGCTTCTAACTTAGGCCAAATTGTAAAATGGTCTTATCTATTGGCGATTTCGTTCCAATTCACATTCCAAGTAATATTCGGCATGCTAATTACATTGCCGGTTGCCAAATTGCATTATCTCTTATAGTTTCCGAGATATGGACTCTCGATAATTTACATCTTAGGCTCTGCTTCTAACTTGGGCCCAAATTGTAAAATGGTCTTATCTATTGGCGATTTCGTTCCAATTCACATTCCAAGTAATATTCGGCATGCTAATTACATTGCCGGTTGCCAAATTGCATTATCTCTTATAGTTTCCGAGATATGGACTCTCGATAATTTACACCTTAGGCTCTGCTTCTAACTTGGGCCCAAATTGTAAAATGGTCTTATCTATTGGCGATTTCGTTCCAATTCACATTCCAAGTAATATTCGGCATGCTAATTACATTGCCGGTTGCCAAATTGCATTATCTCTTATAGTTTCCGAGATATGGACTATCGATAATTTACACCTTAGGCTCTGCTTCTAACTTGGGCCCAAATTGTAAAATGGTCTTATCTATTGGCGATTTCGTCCCAATTCACATTCCAAGTGATATTCGGCATGCTAATTACATTGCCGACTGCGAAATTGCATTATCTCTTATAGTTTCCGAGATATGGACTATCAATAATTTACACCTTAGGCTCTGCTTCTAACTTGGGCCCAAATTGTAAAATGGTCTTATCTATTGGCGATTTCGTTCCAATTCACATTCCAAGTAATATTCGGCATGCTAATTACATTGCCGGTTGCCAAATTGCATTATCTCTTATAGTTTCCGAGATATGGACTATCGATAATTTACACCTTAGGCTCTGCTTCTAACTTGGGCCCAAATTGTAAAATGGTCTTATCTATTGGCGATTTCGTTCCAATTCACATTCCAAGTAATACTCGGCATGCTAATTACATTGCCGGTTGTCAAATTGCCTTATCTCTTATAGTTTCCGAGATATGGACTATCGATAATTTACACCTTAGGCTCTGCTTCTAACTTGGGCCCAAATTGTAAAATGGTCTTATCTATTGGCGATTTCGTTCCAATTCACATTCCAAGTAATATTCGGCATGCTAATTACATTGCCGGTTGCCAAATTGCATTATCTCTTATAGTTTCCGAGATATGGACTATCGATAATTTACACCTTAGGCTCTGCTTCTAACTTGGGCCCAAATTGTAAAATGGTCTTATCTATTGGCGATTTCGTTCCAATTCACACTCCAAGTAATATTCGGCATGCTAATTACATTGCCGGTTGCCAAATTGAATTATCTCTTATAGTTTCCGAGATATGGACTATCGATAATTTACACCTTAGGCTCTGCTTCTAACTTGGGCCCAAATTGTAAAATGGTCTTATCTATTGGCGATTTCGTTCCAATTCACATTCCAAGTAATATTCGGCATGCTAATTACATTGCCGGTTGCCAAATTGCATTATCTCTTATAGTTTCCGAGATATGGACTATCGATAATTTACACCATAGGCTCTGCTTCTAACTTTGGCCCAAATTGTAAAATGGCCTTATCTATTGGCGATTTCGTTCCAATTCACATTCCAAGTAATATTCGGCATGCTAATTACATTGCCGGTTGCCAAATTGCATTATCTCTTATAGTTTCCGAGATATGGACTATCGATAATTTACACCTTAGGCTCTGCTTCTAACTTGGGCCCAAATTGTAAAATGGTCTTATCTATTGGCGATTTCGTTCCAATTCACATTCCAAGTAATATTCGGCATGCTAATTACATTGCCGGTTGCCAAATTGCATTATCTCTTATAGTTTCCGAGATATGGACTATCGATAATTTACACCATAGGCTCTGCTTCTAACTTTGGCCCAAATTGTAAAATGGCCTTATCTATTGGCGATTTCGTTCCAATTCACATTCCAAGTAATATTCGGCATGCTAATTACATTGCCGGTTGCCAAATTGCATTATCTCTTATAGTTTCCGAGATATGGACTATCGATAATTTACACCTTAGGCTCTGCTTCTAACTTGGGCCCAAATTGTAAAATGGTCTTATCTAATGGCGATTTCGTTCCAATTCACATTCCAAGTAATATTCGGCATGCTAATTACATTGCCGGTTGCCAAATTGCATTATCTCTTATAGTTTCCGAGAAATGGACTATCGATAATTTACACCTTAGGCTCTGCTTCTAACTTGGGCCCAAATTGTAAAATGGTCTTATCTATTGGCGATTTCGTTCCAATTCACATTCCAAGTAATATTCGGCATGCTAATTACATTGCCGGTTGCCAAATTGCATTATCTCTTATAGTTTCCGAGATATGGACTATCGATAATTTACACCATAGGCTCTGCTTCTAACTTGGGCCCAAATTGTAAAATAGGTTCGTCCATCGATCGATGGACGAACCTATTTCGTTCCAATTCACATTCCAAGTAATATTCGGCATGCTAATTACATTGCCGGTTGCCAAATTGCATTGTCTCTTATAGTTTCCGAGATATGGACTATCGATAATTTACACCTTCGGCTCTACTTCTAACTTGCTCCCAAATTGTAAAATGGTCTTATCTATTGGCGATTTCGTTCCAATTCACATTCCAAGTAATATTCGGCATGCTAATTACATTGCCGGTTGCCAAATTGCATTGTCTCTTATAGTTTCCGAGATATGGACTATCGATAATTTACACCTTCGGCTCTGCTTCTAACTTGGGCCCAAATTGTAAAATGGTCTTATCTATTGGCGATTTCGTTCCACTTCACATTCCAAGTAATATTCGGCATGCTAATTACATTGCCGGTTGCCAAATTGAATTATCTCTTATAGTTTCCGAGATATGGACTATCGATAATTTACACCTTAGGCTCTGCTTCTAACTTGGGCCCAAATTGTAAAATGGTCTTATATATTGTCGATTTCGTTCCAATTCACATTCCAAGTAATATTCGGCATGCTAATTACATTGCCGGTTGCCAAATTGCATTATCTCTTATAGTTTCCGAGATATGGACTATCGATAATTTACACCTTAGGCTCTGCTTCTAAATTGCTCCCAAATTGTAAAATGGTCTTATCTATTGGCGATTTCGTTCCAATTCACATTCCAAGTAATATTCGGCATGCTAATTACATTGCCGGTTGCCAAATTGCATTATCTCTTATAGTTTCCGAGATATGGACTATCGATAATTTACACCTTAGGCTCTGCTTCTAACTTGGGCCCAAATTGTAAAATGGTCTTATCTATTGGCGATTTCGTTCCAATTCACATTCCAAGTAATATTCGGCATGCTAATTACATTGCCGGTTGCCAAATTGCATTAACTCTTATAGTTTCCGAGATATGGACTATCGATAATTTACACCTTAGGCTCTGCTTCTAACTTGGGCCCAAATTGTAAAATGGTCTTATCTATTGGCGATTTCGTTCCAATTCACATTCCAAGTAATATTCGGCATGCTAATTACATTGCCGGTTGCCAAATTGCATTATCTCTTATAGTTTCCGAGATATGGACTATCGATAATTTACACCTTAGGCTCTGCTTCTAACTTGGGCCCAAATTGTAAAATGGTCTTATCTATTGGCGATTTCGTTCCAATTCACATTCCAAGTAATATTCGGCATGCTAATTACATTGCCGGTTGCCAAATTGCATTATCTCTTATAGTTTCCGAGATATGGACTATCGATAATTTACACCTTAGGCTCTGCTTCTAACTTAGGCCCAAATTGTAAAATGGTCTTATCTATTGGCGATTTCGTTCCAATTCACATTCCAAGTAATATTCGGCATGCTAATTACATTGCCGGTTGCCAAATTGCATTATCTCTTATAGTTTCCGAGATATGGACTATCGATAATTTACACCTTAGGCTCTGCTTCTAACTTGGGCCCAAATTGTAAAATGGTCTTATATATTGTCGATTTCGTTCCAATTCACATTCCAACTAATATTCGGCATGCTAATTACATTGCCGGTTGCCAAATTGCATTATCTCTTATAGTTTCCGAGATATGGACTCTCGATAATTTACACCTTAGGCTCTGCTTCTAACTTGGGCCCAAATTGTAAAATGGTCTTATCTATTGGCGATTTCGTTCCAATTCACATTCCAAGTAATATTCGGCATGCTAATTACATTGCCGGTTGCCAAATTGCATTATCTCTTATAGTTTCCGTGATATGGACTATCGATAATTTACACCTTAGGCTCTGCTTCTAACTTGGGCCCAAATTGTAAAATGGTCTTATCTATTGGCGATTTCGTTCCAATTCACATTCCAAGTAATATTCGGCATGCTAATTACATTGCCGGTTGCCAAATTGAATTATCTCTTATAGTTTCCGAGATATGGACTATCGATAATTTACACCTTAGGCTCTGCTTCTAACTTGGGCCCAAATTGTAAAATGGTCTTACCTATTGGCGATTTCGTTCCAATTCACATTCCAAGTAATATTCGGCATGCTAATTACATTGCCGGTTGCCAAATTGAATTATCTCTTATAGTTTCCGAGATATGGACTATCGATAATTTACACCTTAGGCTCTGCTTCTAACTTGGGCCCAAATTGTAAAATGGTCTTACCTATTGGCGATTTCGTTCCAATTCACATTCCAAGTAATATTCGGCATGCTAATTACATTGCCGGTTGCCAAATTGCATTATCTCTTATAGTTTCCGAGATATGGACTATCGATAATTTACACCTTAGGCTCTGCTTCTAACTTGGGCCCAAATTGTAAAATGGTCTTATCTATTGGCGATTTCGTTCCAATTCACATTCCAAGTAATATTCGGCATGCTAATTACATTGCCGGTTGCCAAATTGCATTATCTCTTATAGTTTCCGAGATATGGACTATCGATAATTTACACCATAGGCTCTGCTTCTAACTTGGGCCCAAATTGTAAAATGGTCTTATCTATTGGCGATTTCGTTCCAATTCACATTCCAAGTAATATTCGGCATGCTAATTACATTGCCGGTTGCCAAATTGCATTGTCTCTTATAGTTTCCGAGATATGGACTATCGATAATTTACACCTTCGGCTCTACTTCTAACTTGCTCCCAAATTGTAAAATGGTCTTATCTATTGGCGATTTCGTTCCAATTCACATTCCAAGTAATATTCGGCATGCTAATTACATTGCCGGTTGCCAAATTGCATTATCTCTTATAGTTTCCGAGATATGGACTATCGATAATTTACACCTTAGGCTCTGCTTCTAACTTGGGCCCAAATTGTAAAATGGTCTTATCTATTGGCGATTTCGTTCCACTTCACATTCCAAGTAATATTCGGCATGCTAATTGCATTGCCGGTTGCCAAATTGAATTATCTCTTATAGTTTCCGAGATATGGACTATCGATAATTTACACCTTAGGCTCTGCTTCTAACTTGGGCCCAAATTGTAAAATGGTCTTATATATTGTCGATTTCGTTCCAATTCACAATCCAAGTAATATTCGGCATGCTAATTACATTGCCGGTTGCCAAATTGCATTATCTCTTATAGTTTCCGAGATATGGACTATCGATAATTTACACCTTAGGCTCTGCTTCTAACTTGCTCCCAAATTGTAAAATGGTCTTATCTATTGGCGATTTCGTTCCAATTCACATTCCAAGTAATATTCGGCATGCTAATTACATTGCCGGTTGCCAAATTGCATTATCTCTTATAGTTTCCGAAATATGGACTATCGATAATTTACACCTTAGGCTCTGCTTCTAACTTGGGCCCAAATTGTAAAATGGTCTTATCTATTGGCGATTTCGTTCCAATTCACATTCCAAGTAATATTCGGCATGCTAATTACATTGCCGGTTGCCAAATTGCATTAACTCTTATAGTTTCCGAGATATGGACTATCGATAATTTACACCTTAGGCTCTGCTTCTAACTTGGGCCCAAATTGTAAAATGGTCTTATCTATTGGCGATTTCGTTCCAATTCACATTCCAAGTAATATTCGGCATGCTAATTACATTGCCGGTTGCCAAATTGCATTATCTCTTATAGTTTCCGAGATATGGACTATCGATAATTTACACCATAGGCTCTGCTTCTAACTTGGGCCCAAATTGTAAAATGGCCTTATCTATTGGCGATTTCGTTCCAATTCACATTCCAAGTAATATTCGGCATGCTAATTACATTGCCGGTTGCCAAATTGCATTATCTCTTATAGTTTCCGAGATATGGACTATCGATAATTTACACCTTAGGCTCTGCTTCTAACTTGGGCCCAAATTGTAAAATGGTCTTATCTATTGGCGATTTCGTTCCAATTCACATTCCAAGTAATATTCGGCATGCTAATTACATTGCCGGTTGCCAAATTGCATTATCTCTTATAGTTTCCGAGATATGGACTATCGATAATTTACACCTTAGGCTCTGCTTCTAACTTGGGCCCAAATTGTAAAATGGTCTTATCTATTGGCGATTTCGTTCCAATTCACATTCCAAGTAATATTCGGCATGCTAATTACATTGCCGGTTGCCAAATTGAATTATCTCTTATAGTTTCCGAGATATGGACTATCGATAATTTACACCTTAGGCTCTGCTTCTAACTTGGGCCCAAATTGTAAAATGGTCTTACCTATTGGCGATTTCGTTCCAATTCACATTCCAAGTAATATTCGGCATGCTAATTACATTGCCGGTTGCCAAATTGCATTATCTCTTATAGTTTCCGAGATATGGACTATCGATAATTTACACCTTAGGCTCTGCTTCTAACTTGGGCCCAAATTGTAAAATGGTCTTATCTATTGGCGATTTCGTTCCAATTCACATTCCAAGTAATATTCGGCATGCTAATTGCATTGCCGGTTGCCAAATTGCATTATCTCTTATAGTTTCCGAGATATGGACTATCGATAATTTACACCTTAGGCTCTGCTTCTAACTTGGGCCCAAATTGTAAAATGGTCTTATATATTGTCGATTTCGTTCCAATTCACATTCCAAGTAATATTCGGCATGCTAACTACATTGCCGGTTGCCAAATTGCATTATCTCTTATAGTTTCCGAGATATGGACTATCGATAATTTACACCTTAGGCTCTGCTTCTAACTTGGGCCCAAATTGTAAAATGGTCTTATCTATTGGCGATTTCGTTCCAATTCACATTCCAAGTAATATTCGGCATGCTAATTACATTGCCGGTTGCCAAATTGCATTAACTCTTATAGTTTCCGAGATATGGACTATCGATAATTTACACCTTAGGCTCTGCTTCTAACTTGGGCCCAAATTGTAAAATGGTCTTATCTATTGGCGATTTCGTTCCAATTCACATTCCAAGTAATATTCGGCATGCTAATTACATTGCCGGTTGCCAAATTGCATTATCTCTTATAGTTTCCGAGATATGGACTATCGATAATTTACACCATAGGCTCTGCTTCTAACTTGGGCCCAAGTTGTAAAATGGCCTTATCTATTGGCGATTTCGTTCCAATTCACATTCCAAGTAATATTCGGCATGCTAATTACATTGCCGGTTGCCAAATTGCATTATCTCTTATAGTTTCCGAGATATGGACTATCGATAATTTACACCTTAGGCTCTGCTTCTAACTTGGGCCCAAATTGTAAAATGGTCTTATCTATTGGCGATTTCGTTCCAATTCACATTCCAAGTAATATTCGGCATGCTAATTACATTGCCGGTTGCCAAATTGCATTATCTCTTATAGTTTCCGAGATATGGACTATCGATAATTTACACCTTAGGCTCTGCTTCTAACTTGGGCCCAAATTGTAAAATGGTCTTATCTATTGGCGATTTCGTTCCAATTCACATTCCAAGTAATATTCGGCATGCTAATTACATTGCCGGTTGCCAAATTGAATTATCTCTTATAGTTTCCGAGATATGGACTATCGATAATTTACACCTTAGGCTCTGCTTCTAACTTGGGCCCAAATTGTAAAATGGTCTTACCTATTGGCGATTTCGTTCCAATTCACATTCCAAGTAATATTAGGCATGCTAATTACATTGCCGGTTGCCAAATTGCATTATCTCTTATAGTTTCCGAGATATGGACTATCGATAATTTACACCTTAGGCTCTGCTTCTAACTTGGGCCCAAATTGTAAAATGGTCTTATCTATTGGCGATTTCGTTCCAATTCACATTCCAAGTAATATTCGGCATGCTAATTACATTGCCGGTTGCCAAATTGCATTATCTCTTATAGTTTCCGAGATATGGACTATCGATAATTTACACCTTAGGCTCTGCTTCTAACTTGGGCCCAAATTGTAAAATGGTCTTATCTATTGGCGATTTCGCCCCAATTCACATTCCAAGTGATATTCGGCATGCTAATTACATTGCCGGTTGCGAAATTGCATTATCTCTTATAGTTTCCGAGATATGGACTATCAATAATTTACACCTTAGGCTCTGCTTCTAACTTGGGCCCAAATTGTAAAATGGTCTTATCTATTGGCGATTTCGTTCCAATTCACATTCCAAGTAATATTCGGCATGCTAATTACATTGCCGGTTGCCAAATTGCATTATCTCTTATAGTTTCCGAGATATGGACTATCAATAATTTACACCTTAGGCTCTGCTTCTAACTTGGGCCCAAATTGTAAAATGGTCTAATCTATTGGCGATTTCGTTCCAATTCACATTCCAAGTAATATTCGGCATGCTAATTACATTGCCGGTTGCCAAATTGCATTATCTCTTATAGTTTCCGAGATATGGACTATCGATAATTTACACCTTAGGCTCTGCTTCTAACTTGGGCCCAAATTGTAAAATGGTCTTATCTATTGGCGATTTCGTTCCAATTCACATTCCAAGTAATACTCGGCATGCTAATTACATTGCCGGTTGTCAAATTGCATTATCTCTTATAGCTTCCGAGATATGGACTATCGATAATTTACACCTTAGGCTCTGCTTCTAACTTGGGCCCAAATTGTAAAATGGTCTTATCTATTGGCGATTTCGTTCCAATTCACATTCCAAGTAATATTCGGCATGCTAATTACATTGCCGGTTGCCAAATTGCATTATCTCTTATAGTTTCCGAGATATGGACTATCGATAATTTACACCTTAGGCTCTGCTTCTAACTTGGGCCCAAATTGTAAAATGGTCTTATCTATTGGCGATTTCGTTCCAATTCACACTCCAAGTAATATTCGGCATGCTAATTACATTGCCGGTTGCGAAATTGCATTATCTCTTATAGTTTCCGAGATATGGACTATCAATAATTTACACCTTAGGCTCTGCTTCTAACTTGGGCCCAAATTGTAAAATGGTCTTATCTATTGGCGATTTCGTTCCAATTCACATTCCAAGTAATATTCGGCATGCTAATTACATTGCCGGTTGCCAAATTGCATTATCTCTTATAGTTTCCGAGATATGGACTATCGATAATTTACACCTTAGGCTCTGCTTCTAACTTGGGCCCAAATTGTAAAATGGTCTTATCTATTGGCGATTTCGTTCCAATTCACATTCCAAGTAATATTCGGCATGCTAATTTCATTGCCGGTTGCCAAATTGCATTATCTCTTATAGTTTCCGAGATATGGACTATCGATAATTTACACCTTAGCCTCTGCTTCTAACTTGGGCCCAAATTGTAAAATGGTCTTATCTATTGGCGTTTTCGTTCCAATTCACATTCCAAGTAATATTCGGCATGCTAATTACATTGCCGGTTGCCAAATTGCATTATCTCTTATAGTTTCCGAGATATGGACTATCGATAATTTACACCTTAGGCTCTGCTTCTAACTTGGGCCCAAATTGTAAAATGGTCTTCTCTATTGGCGATTTCGTTCCAATTCACATTCCAAGTAATATTCGGCATGCTAATTACATTGCCGGTTGCCAAATTGCATTATCTCTTATAGTTTCCGAGATATGGACTATCGATAATTTACACCTTAGGCTCTGCTTCTAACTTGGGCCCAAATTGTAAAATGGTCTTATCTATTGGCGATTTCGTTCCACTTCACATTCCAAGTAATATTCGGCATGCTAATTACATTGCCGGTTGCCAAATTGAATTATCTCTTATAGTTTCCGAGATATGGACTATCGATAATTTACACCTTAGGCTCTGCTTCTAACTTGGGCCCAAATTGTAAAATGGTCTTATATATTGTCGATTTCGTTCCAATTCACATTCCAAGTAATATTCGGCATGCTAATTACATTGCCGGTTGCCAAATTGCATTATCTCTTATAGTTTCCGAGATATGGACTATCGATAATTTACACCTTAGGCTCTGCTTCTAACTTGCTCCCAAATTGTAAAATGGTCTTATCTATTGGCGATTTCGTTCCAATTCACATTCCAAGTAATATTCGGCATGATAATTACATTGCCGGTTGCCAAATTGCATTATCTCTTATAGTTTCCGAGATATGGACTATCGATAATTTACACCTTAGGCTCTGCTTCTAACTTGGGCCCAAATTGTAAAATGGTCTTATCTATTGGCGATTTCGTTGCAATTCACATTCCAAGTAATATTCGGCATGCTAATTACATTGCCGGTTGCCAAATTGCATTAACACTTATAGTTTCCGAGATATGGACTATCGATAATTTACACCTTAGGCTCTGCTTCTAACTTGGGCCCAAATTGTAAAATGGTCTTATCTATTGGCGATTTCGTTCCAATTCACATTCCAAGTAATATTCGGCATGCTAATTACATTGCCGGTTGCCAAATTGCATTATCTCTTATAGTTTCCGAGATATGGACTATCGATAATTTACACCATAGGCTCTGCTTCTAACTTGGGCCCAAATTGTAAAATGGCCTTATCTATTGGCGATTTCGTTCCAATTCACAATCCAAGTAATATTCGGCATGCTAATTACATTGCCGGTTGCCAAATTGCATTATCTCTTATAGTTTCCGAGATATGGACTATCGATAATTTACACCTTAGGCTCTGCTTCTAACTTGGGCCCAAATTGTAAAATGGTCTTACCTATTGGCGATTTCGTTCCAATTCACATTCCAAGTAATATTCGGCATGCTAATTACATTGCCGGTTGCCAAATTGCATTATCTCTTATAGTTTCCGAGATATGGACTATCGATAATTTACACCTTAGGCTCTCCTTCTAACTTGGGCCCAAATTGTAAAATGGTCTTATCTATTGGCGATTTCGTTCCAATTCACATTCCAAGTAATATTCGGCATGCTAATTACATTGCCGGTTGCCAAATTGCATTATCTCTTATAGTTTCCGAGATATGGACTATCGATAATTTACACCTTAGGCTCTGCTTCTAACTTGGGCCCAAATTGTAAAATGGTCTTATCTATTGGCGATTTCGCCCCAATTCACATTCCAAGTGATATTCGGCATGCTAATTACATTGCCGGTTGCGAAATTGCATTATCTCTTATAGTTTCCGAGATATGGACTATCAATAATTTACACCTTAGGCTCTGCTTCTAACTTGGGCCCAAATTGTAAAATGGTCTTATCTATTGGCGATTTCGTTCCAATTCACATTCCAAGTAATATTCGGCATGCTAATTACATTGCCGGTTGCCAAATTGCATTATCTCTTATAGTTTCCGAGATATGGACTATCGATAATTTACACCTTAGGCTCTGCTTCTAACTTAGGCCCAAATTGTAAAATGGTCTTATCTATTGGCGATTTCGTTCCAATTCACATTCCAAGTAATATTCGGCATGCTAATTACATTGCCGGTTGCCAAATTGCATTATCTCTTATAGTTTCCGAGATATGGACTCTCGATAATTTACATCTTAGGCTCTGCTTCTAACTTGGGCCCAAATTGTAAAATGGTCTTATCTATTGGCGATTTCGTTCCAATTCACATTCCAAGTAATATTCGGCATGCTAATTACATTGCCGGTTGCCAAATTGCATTATCTCTTATAGTTTCCGAGATATGGACTCTCGATAATTTACACCTTAGGCTCTGCTTCTAACTTGGGCCCAAATTGTAAAATGGTCTTATCTATTGGCGATTTCGTTCCAATTCACATTCCAAGTAATATTCGGCATGCTAATTACATTGCCGGTTGCCAAATTGCATTATCTCTTATAGTTTCCGAGATATGGACTATCGATAATTTACACCTTAGGCTCTGCTTCTAACTTGGGCCCAAATTGTAAAATGGTCTTATCTATTGGCGATTTCGTCCCAATTCACATTCCAAGTGATATTCGGCATGCTAATTACATTGCCGATTGCGAAATTGCATTATCTCTTATAGTTTCCGAGATATGGACTATCGATAATTTACACCTTAGGCTCTGCTTCTAACTTGGGCCCAAATTGTAAAATGGTCTTATCTATTGGCGATTTCGTTCCAATTCACATTCCAAGTAATACTCGGCATGCTAATTACATTGCCGGTTGTCAAATTGCCTTATCTCTTATAGTTTCCGAGATATGGACTATCGATAATTTACACCTTAGGCTCTGCTTCTAACTTGGGCCCAAATTGTAAAATGGTCTTATCTATTGGCGATTTCGTTCCAATTCACATTCCAAGTAATATTCGGCATGCTAATTACATTGCCGGTTGCCAAATTGCATTATCTCTTATAGTTTCCGAGATATGGACTATCGATAATTTACACCTTAGGCTCTGCTTCTAACTTGGGCCCAAATTGTAAAATGGTCTTATCTATTGGCGATTTCGTTCCAATTCACACTCCAAGTAATATTCGGCATGCTAATTACATTGCCGGTTGCCAAATTGAATTATCTCTTATAGTTTCCGAGATATGGACTATCGATAATTTACACCTTAGGCTCTGCTTCTAACTTGGGCCCAAATTGTAAAATGGTCTTATCTATTGGCGATTTCGTTCCAATTCACATTCCAAGTAATATTCGGCATGCTAATTACATTGCCGGTTGCCAAATTGCATTATCTCTTATAGTTTCCGAGATATGGACTATCGATAATTTACACCATAGGCTCTGCTTCTAACTTTGGCCCAAATTGTAAAATGGCCTTATCTATTGGCGATTTCGTTCCAATTCACATTCCAAGTAATATTCGGTATGCTAATTACATTGCCGGTTGCCAAATTGCATTATCTCTTATAGTTTCCGAGATATGGACTATCGATAATTTACACCTTAGGCTCTGCTTCTAACTTGGGCCCAAATTGTAAAATGGTCTTATCTATTGGCGATTTCGTTCCAATTCACATTCCAAGTAATATTCGGCATGCTAATTACATTGCCGGTTGCCAAATTGCATTATCTCTTATAGTTTCCGAGATATGGACTATCGATAATTTACACCATAGGCTCTGCTTCTAACTTTGGCCCAAATTGTAAAATGGCCTTATCTATTGGCGATTTCGTTCCAATTCACATTCCAAGTAATATTCGGCATGCTAATTACATTGCCGGTTGCCAAATTGCATTATCTCTTATAGTTTCCGAGATATGGACTATCGATAATTTTCACCTTAGGCTCTGCTTCTAACTTGGGCCCAAATTGTAAAATGGTCTTATCTATTGGCGATTTCGTTCCAATTCACATTCCAAGTAATATTCGGCATGCTAATTACATTGCCGGTTGCCAAATTGCATTATCTCTTATAGTTTCCGAGATATGGACTATCGATAATTTACACCTTAGGCTCTGCTTCTAACTTGGGCCCAAATTGTAAAATGGTCTTATCTATTGGCGATTTCGTTCCAATTCACATTCCAAGTAATATTCGGCATGCTAATTACATTGCCGGTTGCCAAATTGCATTATCTCTTATAGTTTCCGAGATATGGACTATCGATAATTTACACCATAGGCTCTGCTTCTAACTTGGGCCCAAATTGTAAAATGGTCTTATCTATTGGCGATTTCGTTCCAATTCACATTCCAAGTAATATTCGGCATGCTAATTACATTGCCGGTTGCCAAATTGCATTGTCTCTTATAGTTTCCGAGATATGGACTATCGATAATTTACACCTTCGGCTCTACTTCTAACTTGCTCCCAAATTGTAAAATGGTCTTATCTATTGGCGATTTCGTTCCAATTCACATTCCAAGTAATATTCGGCATGCTAATTACATTGCCGGTTGCCAAATTGCATTGTCTCTTATAGTTTCCGAGATATGGACTATCGATAATTTACACCTTCGGCTCTGCTTCTAACTTGGGCCCAAATTGTAAAGTGGTCTTATCTATTGGCGATTTCGTTCCACTTCACATTCCAAGTAATATTCGGCATGCTAATTACATTGCCGGTTGCCAAATTGAATTATCTCTTATAGTTTCCGAGATATGGACTATCGATAATTTACACCTTAGGCTCTGCTTCTAACTTGGGCCCAAATTGTAAAATGGTCTTATATATTGTCGATTTCGTTCCAATTCACATTCCAAGTAATATTCGGCATGCTAATTACATTGCCGGTTGCCAAATTGCATTATCTCTTATAGTTTCCGAGATATGGACTATCGATAATTTACACCTTAGGCTCTGCTTCTAACTTGCTCCCAAATTGTAAAATGGTCTTATCTATTGGCGATTTCGTTCCAATTCACATTCCAAGTAATATTCGGCATGCTAATTACATTGCCGGTTGCCAAATTGCATTATCTCTTATAGTTTCCGAGATATGGACTATCGATAATTTACACCTTAGGCTCTGCTTCTAACTTGGGCCCAAATTGTAAAATGGTCTTATCTATTGGCGATTTCGTTCCAATTCACATTCCAAGTAATATTCGGCATGCTAATTACATTGCCGGTTGCCAAATTGCATTAACTCTTATAGTTTCCGAGATATGGACTATCGATAATTTACACCTTAGGCTCTGCTTCTAACTTGGGCCCAAATTGTAAAATGGTCTTATCTATTGGCGATTTCGTTCCAATTCACATTCCAAGTAATATTCGGCATGCTAATTACATTGCCGGTTGCCAAATTGCATTATCTCTTATAGTTTCCGAGATATGGACTATCGATAATTTACACCTTAGGCTCTGCTTCTAACTTGGGCCCAAATTGTAAAATGGTCTTATCTATTGGCGATTTCGTTCCAATTCACATTCCAAGTAATATTCGGCATGCTAATTACATTGCCGGTTGCCAAATTGCATTATCTCTTATAGTTTCCGAGATATGGACTATCGATAATTTACACCTTAGGCTCTGCTTCTAACTTAGGCCCAAATTGTAAAATGGTCTTATCTATTGGCGATTTCGTTCCAATTCACATTCCAAGTAATATTCGGCATGCTAATTACATTGCCGGTTGCCAAATTGCATTATCTCTTATAGTTTCCGAGATATGGACTATCGATAATTTACACCTTAGGCTCTGCTTCTAACTTGGGCCCAAATTGTAAAATGGTCTTATATATTGTCGATTTCGTTCCAATTCACATTCCAAGTAATATTCGGCATGCTAATTACATTGCCGGTTGCCAAATTGCATTATCTCTTATAGTTTCCGAGATATGGACTCTCGATAATTTACACCTTAGGCTCTGCTTCTAACTTGGGCCCAAATTGTAAAATGGTCTTATCTATTGGCGATTTCGTTCCAATTCACATTCCAAGTAATATTCGGCATGCTAATTACATTGCCGGTTGCCAAATTGCATTATCTCTTATAGTTTCCGAGATATGGACTATCGATAATTTACACCTTAGGCTCTGCTTCTAACTTGGGCCCAAATTGTAAAATGGTCTTATCTATTGGCGATTTCGTCCCAATTCACATTCCAAGTGATATTCGGCATGCTAATTACATTGCCGATTGCGAAATTGCATTATCTCTTATAGTTTCCGAGATATGGACTATCAATAATTTACACCTTAGGCTCTGCTTCTAACTTGGGCCCAAATTGTAAAATGGTCTTATCTATTGGCGATTTCGTTCCAATTCACATTCCAAGTAATATTCGGCATGCTAATTACATTGCCGGTTGCCAAATTGAATTATCTCTTATAGTTTCCGAGATATGGACTATCGATAATTTACACCTTAGGCTCTGCTTCTAACTTGGGCCCAAATTGTAAAATGGTCTTATCTATTGGCGATTTCGTTCCAATTCACATTCCAAGTAATATTCGGCATGCTAATTACATTGCCGGTTGCCAAATTGAATTATCTCTTATAGTTTCCGAGATATGGACTATCGATAATTTACACCTTAGGCTCTGCTTCTAACTTGGGCCCAAATTGTAAAATGGTCTTACCTATTGGCGATTTCGTTCCAATTCACATTCCAAGTAATATTCGGCATGCTAATTACATTGCCGGTTGCCAAATTGCATTATCTCTTATAGTTTCCGAGATATGGACTATCGATAATTTACACCTTAGGCTCTGCTTCTAACTTGGGCCCAAATTGTAAAATGGTCTTATCTATTGGCGATTTCGTTCCAATTCACATTCCAAGTAATATTCGGCATGCTAATTACATTGCCGGTTGCCAAATTGCATTATCTCTTATAGTTTCCGAGATATGGACTATCGATAATTTACACCATAGGCTCTGCTTCTAACTTGGGCCCAAATTGTAAAATGGTCTTATCTATTGGCGATTTCGTTCCAATTCACATTCCAAGTAATATTCGGCATGCTAATTACATTGCCGGTTGCCAAATTGCATTGTCTCTTATAGTTTCCGAGATATGGACTATCGATAATTTACACCTTCGGCTCTACTTCTAACTTGCTCCCAAATTGTAAAATGGTCTTATCTATTGGCGATTTCGTTCCAATTCACATTCCAAGTAATATTCGGCATGCTAATTACATTGCCGGTTGCCAAATTGCATTATCTCTTATAGTTTCCGAGATATGGACTATCGATAATTTACACCTTAGGCTCTGCTTCTAACTTGGGCCCAAATTGTAAAATGGTCTTATCTATTGGCGATTTCGTTCCACTTCACATTCCAAGTAATATTCGGCATGCTAATTACATTGCCGGTTGCCAAATTGAATTATCTCTTATAGTTTCCGAGATATGGACTATCGATAATTTACACCTTAGGCTCTGCTTCTAACTTGGGCCCAAATTGTAAAATGGTCTTATATATTGTCGATTTCGTTCCAATTCACATTCCAAGTAATATTCGGCATGCTAATTACATTGCCGGTTGCCAAATTGCATTATCTCTTATAGTTTCCGAGATATGGACTATCGATAATTTACACCTTAGGCTCTGCTTCTAACTTGCTCCCAAATTGTAAAATGGTCTTATCTATTGGCGATTTCGTTCCAATTCACATTCCAAGTAATATTCGGCATGCTAATTACATTGCCGGTTGCCAAATTGCATTATCTCTTATAGTTTCCGAAATATGGACTATCGATAATTTACACCTTAGGCTCTGCTTCTAACTTGGGCCCAAATTGTAAAATGGTCTTATCTATTGGCGATTTCGTTCCAATTCACATTCCAAGTAATATTCGGCATGCTAATTACATTGCCGGTTGCCAAATTGCATTAACTCTTATAGTTTCCGAGATATGGACTATCGATAATTTACACCTTAGGCTCTGCTTCTAACTTGGGCCCAAATTGTAAAATGGTCTTATCTATTGGCGATTTCGTTCCAATTCACATTCCAAGTAATATTCGGCATGCTAATTACATTGCCGGTTGCCAAATTGCATTATCTCTTATAGTTTCCGAGATATGGACTATCGATAATTTACACCATAGGCTCTGCTTCTAACTTGGGCCCAAATTGTAAAATGGCCTTATCTATTGGCGATTTCGTTCCAATTCACATTCCAAGTAATATTCGGCATGCTAATTACATTGCCGGTTGCCAAATTGCATTAACTCTTATAGTTTCCGAGATATGGACTATCGATAATTTACACCTTAGGCTCTGCTTCTAACTTGGGCCCAAATTGTAAAATGGTCTTATCTATTGGCGATTTCGTTCCAATTCACATTCCAAGTAATATTCGGCATGCTAATTACATTGCCGGTTGCCAAATTGCATTATCTCTTATAGTTTCCGAGATATGGACTATCGATAATTTACACCTTAGGCTCTGCTTCTAACTTGGGCCCAAATTGTAAAATGGTCTTATCTATTGGCGATTTCGTTCCAATTCACATTCCAAGTAATATTCGGCATGCTAATTACATTGCCGGTTGCCAAATTGCATTATCTCTTATAGTTTCCGAGATATGGACTATCGATAATTTACACCTTAGGCTCTGCTTCTAACTTGGGCCCAAATTGTAAAATGGTCTTACCTATTGGCGATTTCGTTCCAATTCACATTCCAAGTAATATTCGGCATGCTAATTACATTGCCGGTTGCCAAATTGAATTATCTCTTATAGTTTCCGAGATATGGACTATCGATAATTTACACCTTAGGCTCTGCTTCTAACTTGGGCCCAAATTGTAAAATGGTCTTACCTATTGGCGATTTCGTTCCAATTCACATTCCAAGTAATATTCGGCATGCTAATTACATTGCCGGTTGCCAAATTGCATTATCTCTTATAGTTTCCGAGATATGGACTATCGATAATTTACACCTTAGGCTCTGCTTCTAACTTGGGCCCAAATTGTAAAATGGTCTTATCTATTGGCGATTTCGTTCCAATTCACATTCCAAGTAATATTCGGCATGCTAATTACATTGCCGGTTGCCAAATTGCATTATCTCTTATAGTTTCCGAGATATGGACTATCGATAATTTACACCTTAGGCTCTGCTTCTAACTTGGGCCCAAATTGTAAAATGGTCTTATATATTGTCGATTTCGTTCCAATTCACATTCCAAGTAATATTCGGCATGCTAATTACATTGCCGGTTGCCAAATTGCATTATCTCTTATAGTTTCCGAGATATGGACTATCGATAATTTACACCTTAGGCTCTGCTTCTAACTTGGGCCCAAATTGTAAAATGGTCTTATCTATTGGCGATTTCGTTCCAATTCACATTCCAAGTAATATTCGGCATGCTAATTACATTGCCGGTTGCCAAATTGCATTAACTCTTATAGTTTCCGAGATATGGACTATCGATAATTTACACCTTAGGCTCTGCTTCTAACTTGGGCCCAAATTGTAAAATGGTCTTATCTATTGGCGATTTCGTTCCAATTCACATTCCAAGTAATATTCGGCATGTTAATTACATTGCCGGTTGCCAAATTGCATTATCTCTTATAGTTTCCGAGATATGGACTATCGATAATTTACACCATAGGCTCTGCTTCTAACTTGGGCCCAAGTTGTAAAATGGCCTTATCTATTGGCGATTTCGTTCCAATTCACATTCCAAGTAATATTCGGCATGCTAATTACATTGCCGGTTGCCAAATTGCATTATCTCTTATAGTTTCCGAGATATGGACTATCGATAATTTACACCTTAGGCTCTGCTTCTAACTTGGGCCCAAATTGTAAAATGGTCTTATCTATTGGCGATTTCGTTCCAATTCACATTCCAAGTAATATTCGGCATGCTAATTACATTGCCGGTTGCCAAATTGCATTATCTCTTATAGTTTCCGAGATATGGACTATCGATAATTTACACCATAGGCTCTGCTTCTAACTTGGGCCCAAATTGTAAAATGGTCTTATCTATTGGCGATTTCGTTCCAATTCACATTCCAAGTAATATTCGGCATGCTAATTACATTGCCGGTTGCCAAATTGCATTGTCTCTTATAGTTTCCGAGATATGGACTATCGATAATTTACACCTTCGGCTCTACTTCTAACTTGCTCCCAAATTGTAAAATGGTCTTATCTATTGGCGATTTCGTTCCAATTCACATTCCAAGTAATATTCGGCATGCTAATTACATTGCCGGTTGCCAAATTGCATTATCTCTTATAGTTTCCGAGATATGGACTATCGATAATTTACACCTTAGGCTCTGCTTCTAACTTGGGCCCAAATTGTAAAATGGTCTTATCTATTGGCGATTTCGTTCCACTTCACATTCCAAGTAATATTCGGCATGCTAATTACATTGCCGGTTGCCAAATTGAATTATCTCTTATAGTTTCCGAGATATGGACTATCGATAATTTACACCTTAGGCTCTGCTTCTAACTTGGGCCCAAATTGTAAAATGGTCTTATATATTGTCGATTTCGTTCCAATTCACATTCCAAGTAATATTCGGCATGCTAATTACATTGCCGGTTGCCAAATTGCATTATCTCTTATAGTTTCCGAGATATGGACTATCGATAATTTACACCTTAGGCTCTGCTTCTAACTTGCTCCCAAATTGTAAAATGGTCTTATCTATTGGCGATTTCGTTCCAATTCACATTCCAAGTAATATTCGGCATGCTAATTACATTGCCGGTTGCCAAATTGCATTATCTCTTATAGTTTCCGAAATATGGACTATCGATAATTTACACCTTAGGCTCTGCTTCTAACTTGGGCCCAAATTGTAAAATGGTCTTATCTATTGGCGATTTCGTTCCAATTCACATTCCAAGTAATATTCGGCATGCTAATTACATTGCCGGTTGCCAAATTGCATTAACTCTTATAGTTTCCGAGATATGGACTATCGATAATTTACACCTTAGGCTCTGCTTCTAACTTGGGCCCAAATTGTAAAATGGTCTTATCTATTGGCGATTTCGTTCCAATTCACATTCCAAGTAATATTCGGCATGCTAATTACATTGCCGGTTGCCAAATTGCATTATCTCTTATAGTTTCCGAGATATGGACTATCGATAATTTACACCATAGGCTCTGCTTCTAACTTGGGCCCAAATTGTAAAATGGCCTTATCTATTGGCGATTTCGTTCCAATTCACATTCCAAGTAATATTCGGCATGCTAATTACATTGCCGGTTGCCAAATTGCATTAACTCTTATAGTTTCCGAGATATGGACTATCGATAATTTACACCTTAGGCTCTGCTTCTAACTTGGGCCCAAATTGTAAAATGGTCTTATCTATTGGCGATTTCGTTCCAATTCACATTCCAAGTAATATTCGGCATGCTAATTACATTGCCGGTTGCCAAATTGCATTATCTCTTATAGTTTCCGAGATATGGACTATCGATAATTTACACCTTAGGCTCTGCTTCTAACTTGGGCCCAAATTGTAAAATGGTCTTATCTATTGGCGATTTCGTTCCAATTCACATTCCAAGTAATATTCGGCATGCTAATTACATTGCCGGTTGCCAAATTGCATTATCTCTTATAGTTTCCGAGATATGGACTATCGATAATTTACACCTTAGGCTCTGCTTCTAACTTGGGCCCAAATTGTAAAATGGTCTTACCTATTGGCGATTTCGTTCCAATTCACATTCCAAGTAATATTCGGCATGCTAATTACATTGCCGGTTGCCAAATTGAATTATCTCTTATAGTTTCCGAGATATGGACTATCGATAATTTACACCTTAGGCTCTGCTTCTAACTTGGGCCCAAATTGTAAAATGGTCTTACCTATTGGCGATTTCGTTCCAATTCACATTCCAAGTAATATTCGGCATGCTAATTACATTGCCGGTTGCCAAATTGCATTATCTCTTATAGTTTCCGAGATATGGACTATCGATAATTTACACCTTAGGCTCTGCTTCTAACTTGGGCCCAAATTGTAAAATGGTCTTATCTATTGGCGATTTCGTTCCAATTCACATTCCAAGTAATATTCGGCATGCTAATTACATTGCCGGTTGCCAAATTGCATTATCTCTTATAGTTTCCGAGATATGGACTATCGATAATTTACACCTTAGGCTCTGCTTCTAACTTGGGCCCAAATTGTAAAATGGTCTTATATATTGTCGATTTCGTTCCAATTCACATTCCAAGTAATATTCGGCATGCTAATTACATTGCCGGTTGCCAAATTGCATTATCTCTTATAGTTTCCGAGATATGGACTATCGATAATTTACACCTTAGGCTCTGCTTCTAACTTGGGCCCAAATTGTAAAATGGTCTTATCTATTGGCGATTTCGTTCCAATTCACATTCCAAGTAATATTCGGCATGCTAATTACATTGCCGGTTGCCAAATTGCATTAACTCTTATAGTTTCCGAGATATGGACTATCGATAATTTACACCTTAGGCTCTGCTTCTAACTTGGGCCCAAATTGTAAAATGGTCTTATCTATTGGCGATTTCGTTCCAATTCACATTCCAAGTAATATTCGGCATGTTAATTACATTGCCGGTTGCCAAATTGCATTATCTCTTATAGTTTCCGAGATATGGACTATCGATAATTTACACCATAGGCTCTGCTTCTAACTTGGGCCCAAGTTGTAAAATGGCCTTATCTATTGGCGATTTCGTTCCAATTCACATTCCAAGTAATATTCGGCATGCTAATTACATTGCCGGTTGCCAAATTGCATTATCTCTTATAGTTTCCGAGATATGGACTATCGATAATTTACACCTTAGGCTCTGCTTCTAACTTGGGCCCAAATTGTAAAATGGTCTTATCTATTGGCGATTTCGTTCCAATTCACATTCCAAGTAATATTCGGCATGCTAATTACATTGCCGGTTGCCAAATTGCATTATCTCTTATAGTTTCCGAGATATGGACTATCGATAATTTACACCTTAGGCTCTGCTTCTAACTTGGGCCCAAATTGTAAAATGGTCTTATCTATTGGCGATTTCGTTCCAATTCACATTCCAAGTAATATTCGGCATGCTAATTACATTGCCGGTTGCCAAATTGCATTATCTCTTATAGTTTCCGAGATATGGACTATCAATAATTTACACCTTAGGCTCTGCTTCTAACTTGGGCCCAAATTGTAAAATGGTCTTATCTATTGGCGATTTCGTTCCAATTCACATTCCAAGTAATATTCGGCATGCTAATTACATTGCCGGTTGCCAAATTGCATTATCTCTTATAGTTTCCGAGATATGGACTATCGATAATTTACACCTTAGGCTCTGCTTCTAACTTGGGCCCAAATTGTAAAATGGTCTTATCTATTGGCGATTTCGTTCCAATTCACATTCCAAGTAATACTCGGCATGCTAATTACATTGCCGGTTGTCAAATTGCATTATCTCTTATAGCTTCCGAGATATGGACTATCGATAATTTACACCTTAGGCTCTGCTTCTAACTTGGGCCCAAATTGTAAAATGGTCTTATCTATTGGCGATTTCGTTCCAATTCACATTCCAAGTAATATTCGGCATGCTAATTACATTGCCGGTTGCCAAATTGCATTATCTCTTATAGTTTCCGAGATATGGACTATCGATAATTTACACCTTAGGCTCTGCTTCTAACTTGGGCCCAAATTGTAAAATGGTCTTATCTATTGGCGATTTCGTTCCAATTCACACTCCAAGTAATATTCGGCATGTTAATTACATTGCCGGTTGCGAAATTGCATTATCTCTTATAGTTTCCGAGATATGGACTATCAATAATTTACACCTTAGGCTCTGCTTCTAACTTGGGCCCAAATTGTAAAATGGTCTTATCTATTGGCGATTTCGTTCCAATTCACATTCCAAGTAATATTCGGCATGCTAATTACATTGCCGGTTGCCAAATTGCATTATCTCTTATAGTTTCCGAGATATGGACTATCGATAATTTACACCTTAGGCTCTGCTTCTAACTTGGGCCCAAATTGTAAAATGGTCTTATCTATTGGCGATTTCGTTCCAATTCACATTCCAAGTAATATTCGGCATGCTAATTTCATTGCCGGTTGCCAAATTGCATTATCTCTTATAGTTTCCGAGATATGGACTATCGATAATTTACACCTTAGCCTCTGCTTCTAACTTGGGCCCAAATTGTAAAATGGTCTTATCTATTGGCGTTTTCGTTCCAATTCACATTCCAAGTAATATTCGGCATGCTAATTACATTGCCGGTTGCCAAATTGCATTATCTCTTATAGTTTCCGAGATATGGACTATCGATAATTTACACCTTAGGCTCTGCTTCTAACTTGGGCCCAAATTGTAAAATGGTCTTCTCTATTGGCGATTTCGTTCCAATTCACATTCCAAGTAATATTCGGCATGCTAATTACATTGCCGGTTGCCAAATTGCATTATCTCTTATAGTTTCCGAGATATGGACTATCGATAATTTACACCTTAGGCTCTGCTTCTAACTTGGGCCCAAATTGTAAAATGGTCTTATCTATTGGCGATTTCGTTCCAATTCACATTCCAAGTAATATTCGTCATGCTAATTACATTGCCGGTTGCCAAATTGCATTATCTCTTATAGTTTCCGAGATATGGACTATCGATAATTTACACCTTAGGCTCTGCTTCTAACTTGGGCCCAAATTGTAAAATGGTCTTCTCTATTGGCGATTTCGTTCCAATTCACATTCCAAGTAATATTCGGCATGCTAATTACATTGCCGGTTGCCAAATTGCATTATCTCTTATAGTTTCCGAGATATGGACTATCGATAATTTACACCTTAGGCTCTGCTTCTAACTTGGGCCCAAATTGTAAAATGGTCTTACCTATTGGCGATTTCGTTCCAATTCACATTCCAAGTAATATTCGGCATGCTAATTACATTGCCGGTTGCCAAATTGCATTATCTCTTATAGTTTCCGAGATATGGACTATCGATAATTTACACCTTAGGCTCTGCTTCTAACTTGGGCCCAAATTGTAAAATGGTCTTATCTATTGGCGATTTCGTTCCAATTCACATTCCAAGTAATATTCGGCATGCTAATTACATTGCCGGTTGCCAAATTGCATTATCTCTTATAGTTTCCGAGATATGGACTATCGATAATTTACATCTTAGGCTCTGCTTCTAACTTGGGCCCAAATTGTAAAATCGTCTTATCTATTGGCGATTTCGTTCCAATTCACATTCCAAGTAATATTCGGCATGCTAATTACATTGCCGGTTGCCAAATTGCATTATCTCTTATAGTTTCCGAGATATGGACTATCGATAATTTACACCTTAGGCTCTGCTTCTAACTTGGGCCCAAATTGTAAAATGGTCTTATCAATTGGCGATTTCGTTCCAATTCACATTCCAAGTAATATCCGGCATGCTAATTACATTGCCGGTTGCCAAATTGAATTATCTCTTATAGTTTCCGAGATATGGACTATCGATAATTTACACCTTAATCTCTGCTTCTAACTTGGGCCCAAATTGTAAAATGGTCTTATCTATTGGCGATTTCGTTCCAATTCACATTCCAAGTAATATTCGGCACGCTAATTACATTGCCGGTTGCCAAATTGCATTATCTCTTATAGTTTCCGAGATATGGACCATCGATAATTTACATCTTAGGCTCTGCTTCTAACTTGCGCCCAAATTGTAAAATGGTCTTATCTATTGGCGATTTCGTTCCAATTCACATTCCAAGTAATATTCGGCATGCTAATTACATTGCCGGTTGCCAAATTGCATTATCTCTTATAGTTTCAGAGATATGGACTATCGATAATATACACCTTAGGCTCTGATTCTAACTTCGGCCCAAATTGTAAAATGGTCTTATCTATTGGCGATTTCGTCCCAATTCACATTCCAAGCGATATTCGGCATGCTAATTACATTGCCGGTTGCGAAATTGCATTATCTCTTATAGTTTCCGAGATATGGACTATCAATAATTTACACCTTAGGCTCTGCTTCTAACTTGGGCCCAAATTGTAAAATGGTGTTATCTATTGGCGATTTCGTTCCAATTCACATTCCAAGTAATATTCGGCATGCTAATTACATTGCCGGTTGCCAAATTGCATTATCTCTTATAGTTTCCGAGATATGGACTATCGATAATTTACACCTTAGGCTCTGCTTCTAACTTGGGCCCAAATTGTAAAATGGTCTTATCTATTGGCGATTTCGTTCCACTTCACATTCCAAGTAATATTCGGCATGCTAATTACATTGCCGGTTGCCAAATTGCATTATCTCTTATAGTTTCAGAGATATGGACTATCGATAATATACACCTTAGGCTCTGATTCTAACTTCGGCAAAAATTGTAAAATGGTCTTATCTATTGGCGATTTCGTCCCAATTCACATTCCAAGCGATATTCGGCATGCTAATTACATTGCCGGTTGCGAAATTGCATTATCTCTTATAGTTTCCGAGATATGGACTATCAATAATTTACACCTTAGGCTCTGCTTCTAACTTGGGCCCAAATTGTAAAATGGTCTTATCTATTGGCGATTTCGTTCCAATTCACATTCCAAGTAATATTCGGCATGCTAATTACATTGCCGGTTGCCAAATTGCATTATCTCTTATAGTTTCCGAGATATGGACTATCGATAATTTACACCTTAGGCTCTGCTTCTAACTTGGGCCCAAATTGTAAAATGGTCTTATCTATTGGCGATTTCGTTCCACTTCACATTCCAAGTAATATTCGGCATGCTAATTACATTGCCGGTTGCCAAATTGAATTATCTCTTATAGTTTCCGAGATATGGACTATCGATAATTTACACCTTAGGCTCTGCTTCTAACTTGGGCCCAAATTGTAAAATGGTCTTATATATTGTCGATTTCGTTCCAATTCACATTCCAAGTAATATTCGGCATGCTAATTACATTGCCGGTTGCCAAATTGCATTATCTCTTATAGTTTCCGAGATATGGACTATCGATAATTTACACCTTAGGCTCTGCTTCTAACTTGCTCCCAAATTGTAAAATGGTCTTATCTATTGGCGATTTCGTTCCAATTCACATTCCAAGTAATATTCGGCATGCTAATTACATTGCCGGTTGCCAAATTGCATTATCTCTTATAGTTTCCGAGATATGGACTATCGATAATTTACACCTTAGGCTCTGCTTCTAACTTGGGCCCAAATTGTAAAATGGTCTTATCTATTGGCGATTTCGTTCCAATTCACATTCCAAGTAATATTTGGCATGCTAATTACATTGCCGGTTGCCAAATTGCATTAACTCTTATAGTTTCCGAGATATGGACTATCGATAATTTACACCTTAGGCTCTGCTTCTAACTTGGGCCCAAATTGTAAAATGGCCTTATCTATTGGCGATTTCGTTCCAATTCACATTCCAAGTAATATTCGGCATGCTAATTACATTGCCGGTTGCCAAATTGCATTATCTCTTATAGTTTCCGAGATATGGACTATCGATAATTTACACCATAGGCTCTGCTTCTAACTTTGGCCCAAATTGTAAAATGGCCTTATCTATTGGCGATTTCGTTCCAATTCACATTCCAAGTAATATTCGGCATGCTAATTACATTGCCGGTTGCCAAATTGCATTATCTCTTATAGTTTCCGAGATTTGGACTATCGATAATTTACACCTTAGGCTCTGCTTCTAACTTGGGCCCAAATTGTAAAATGGTCTTATCTATTGGCGATTTCGTTCCAATTCACATTCCAAGTAATATTCGGCATGCTAATTACATTGCCGGTTGCCAAATTGCATTATCTCTTATAGTTTCCGAGATATGGACTATCGATAATTTACACCTTAGGCTCTGCTTCTAACTTGGGCCCAAATTGTAAAATGGCCTTATCTATTGGCGATTTCGTTCCAATTCACATCCCAAGTAATATTCGGCATGCTAATTACATTGCCGGTTGCCAAATTGAATTATCTCTTATAGTTTCCGAGATATGGACTATCGATAATTTACACCTTAGGCTCTGCTTCTAACTTGGGCCCAAATTGTAAAATGGTCTTACCTATTGGCGATTTCGTTCCAATTCACATTCCAAGTAATATTCGGCATGCTAATTACATTGCCGGTTGCCAAATTGCATTATCTCTTATAGTTTCCGAGATATGGACTATCGATAATTTACACCTTAGGCTCTGCTTCTAACTTGGGCCCAAATTGTAAAATGGTCTTATCTATTGGCGATTTCGTTCCAATTCACATTCCAAGTAATATTCGGCATGCTAATTACATTGCCGGTTGCCAAATTGCATTATCTCTTATAGTTTCCGAGATATGGACTATCGATAATTTACACCATAGGCTCTGCTTCTAACTTGGGCCCAAATTGTAAAATGGTCTTATCTATTGGCGATTTCGTTCCAATTCACATTCCAAGTAATATTCGGCATGCTAATTACATTGCCGGTTGCCAAATTGCATTGTCTCTTATAGTTTCCGAGATATGGACTATCGATAATTTACACCTTCGGCTCTACTTCTAACTTGCTCCCAAATTGTAAAATGGTCTTATCTATTGGCGATTTCGTTCCAATTCACATTCCAAGTAATATTCGGCATGCTAATTACATTGCCGGTTGCCAAATTGCATTATCTCTTATAGTTTCCGAGATATGGACTATCGATAATTTACACCTTAGGCTCTGCTTCTAACTTGGGCCCAAATTGTAAAATGGTCTTATCTATTGGCGATTTCGTTCCACTTCACATTCCAAGTAATATTCGGCATGCTAATTACATTGCCGGTTGCCAAATTGAATTATCTCTTATAGTTTCCGAGATATGGACTATCGATAATTTACACCTTAGGCTCTGCTTCTAACTTGGGCCCAAATTGTAAAATGGTCTTATATATTGTCGATTTCGTTCCAATTCACATTCCAAGTAATATTCGGCATGCTAATTACATTGCCGGTTGCCAAATTGCATTATCTCTTATAGTTTCCGAGATATGGACTATCGATAATTTACACCTTAGGCTCTGCTTCTAACTTGCTCCCAAATTGTAAAATGGTCTTATCTATTGGCGATTTCGTTCCAATTCACATTCCAAGTAATATTCGGCATGCTAATTACATTGCCGGTTGCCAAATTGCATTATCTCTTATAGTTTCCGAGATATGGACTATCGATAATTTACACCTTAGGCTCTGCTTCTAACTTCGGCCCAAATTGTAAAATGGTCTTATCTATTGGCGATTTCGTCCCAATTCACATTCCAAGCGATATTCGGCATGCTAATTACATTGCCGGTTGCCAAATTGCATTATCTCTTATAGTTTCAGAGATATGGACTATCGATAATATACACCTTAGGCTCTGATTCTAACTTCGGCCCAAATTGTAAAATGGTCTTATCTATTGGCGATTTCGTCCCAATTCACATTCCAAGCGATATTCGGCATGCTAATTACATTGCCGGTTGCGAAATTGCATTATCTCTTATAGTTTCCGAGATATGGACTATCAATAATTTACACCTTAGGCTCTGCTTCTAACTTGGGCCCAAATTGTAAAATGGTGTTATCTATTGGCGATTTCGTTCCAATTCATATTCCAAGTAATATTCGGCATGCTAATTACATTGCCGGTTGCCAAATTGCATTATCTCTTATAGTTTCCGAGATATGGACTATCGATAATTTACACCTTAGGCTCTGCTTCTAACTTGGGCCCAAATTGTAAAATGGTCTTATCTATTGGCGATTTCGTTCCACTTCACATTCCAAGTAATATTCGACATGCTAATTACATTGCCGGTTGCCAAATTGCATTATCTCTTATAGTTTCAGAGATATGGACTATCGATAATATACACCTTAGGCTCTGATTCTAACTTCGGCCCAAATTGTAAAATGGTCTTATCTATTGGCGATTTCGTCCCAATTCACATTCCAAGCGATATTCGGCATGCTAATTACATTGCCGGTTGCGAAATTGCATTATCTCTTATAGTTTCCGAGATATGGACTATCAATAATTTACACCTTAGGCTCTGCTTCTAACTTGGGCCCAAATTGTAAAATGGTCTTATCTATTGGCGATTTCGTTCCAATTCACATTCCAAGTAATATTCGGCATGCTAATTACATTGCCGGTTGCCAAATTGCATTATCTCTTATAGTTTCCGAGATATGGACTATCGATAATTTACACCTTAGGCTCTGCTTCTAACTTGGGCCCAAATTGTAAAATGGTCTTATCTATTGGCGATTTCGTTCCACTTCACATTCCAAGTAATATTCGGCATGCTAATTACATTGCCGGTTGCCAAATTGAATTATCTCTTATAGTTTCCGAGATATGGACTATCGATAATTTACACCTTAGGCTCTGCTTCTAACTTGGGCCCAAATTGTAAAATGGTCTTATATATTGTCGATTTCGTTCCAATTCACATTCCAAGTAATATTCGGCATGCTAATTACATTGCCGGTTGCCAAATTGCATTATCTCTTATAGTTTCCGAGATATGGACTATCGATAATTTACACCTTAGGCTCTGCTTCTAACTTGCTCCCAAATTGTAAAATGGTCTTATCTATTGGCGATTTCGTTCCAATTCACATTCCAAGTAATATTCGGCATGCTAATTACATTGCCGGTTGCCAAATTGCATTATCTCTTATAGTTTCCGAGATATGGACTATCGATAATTTACACCTTGGGCTCTGCTTCTAACTTGGGCCCAAATTGTAAAATGGTCTTATCTATTGGCGATTTCGTTCCAATTCACATTCCAAGTAATATTTGGCATGCTAATTACATTGCCGGTTGCCAAATTGCATTAACTCTTATAGTTTCCGAGATATGGACTATCGATAATTTACACCTTAGGCTCTGCTTCTAACTTGGGCCCAAATTGTAAAATGGCCTTATCTATTGGCGATTTCGTTCCAATTCACATTCCAAGTAATATTCGGCATGCTAATTACATTGCCGGTTGCCAAATTGCATTATCTCTTATAGTTTCCGAGATATGGACTATCGATAATTTACACCATAGGCTCTGCTTCTAACTTTGGCCCAAATTGTAAAATGGCCTTATCTATTGGCGATTTCGTTCCAATTCACATTCCAAGTAATATTCGGCATGCTAATTACATTGCCGGTTGCCAAATTGCATTATCTCTTATAGTTTCCGAGATTTGGACTATCGATAATTTACACCTTAGGCTCTGCTTCTAACTTGGGCCCAAATTGTAAAATGGTCTTATCTATTGGCGATTTCGTTCCAATTCACATTCCAAGTAATATTCGGCATGCTAATTACATTGCCGGTTGCCAAATTGCATTATCTCTTATAGTTTCCGAGATATGGACTATCGATAATTTACACCTTAGGCTCTGCTTCTAACTTGGGCCCAAATTGTAAAATGGTCTTATCTATTGGCGATTTCGTTCCAATTCACATCCCAAGTAATATTCGGCATGCTAATTACATTGCCGGTTGCCAAATTGAATTATCTCTTATAGTTTCCGAGATATGGACTATCGATAATTTACACCTTAGGCTCTGCTTCTAACTTGGGCCCAAATTGTAAAATGGTCTTACCTATTGGCGATTTCGTTCCAATTCACATTCCAAGTAATATTCGGCATGCTAATTACATTGCCGGTTGCCAAATTGCATTATCTCTTATAGTTTCCGAGATATGGACTATCGATAATTTACACCTTAGGCTCTGCTTCTAACTTGGGCCCAAATTGTAAAATGGTCTTATCTATTGGCGATTTCGTTCCAATTCACATTCCAAGTAATATTCGGCATGCTAATTACATTGCCGGTTGCCAAATTGCATTATCTCTTATAGTTTCCGAGATATGGACTATCGATAATTTACACCATAGGCTCTGCTTCTAACTTGGGCCCAAATTGTAAAATGGTCTTATCTATTGGCGATTTCGTTCCAATTCACATTCCAAGTAATATTCGGCATGCTAATTACATTGCCGGTTGCCAAATTGCATTGTCTCTTATAGTTTCCGAGATATGGACTATCGATAATTTACACCTTCGGCTCTACTTCTAACTTGCTCCCAAATTGTAAAATGGTCTTATCTATTGGCGATTTCGTTCCAATTCACATTCCAAGTAATATTCGGCATGCTAATTACATTGCCGGTTGCCAAATTGCATTATCTCTTATAGTTTCCGAGATATGGACTATCGATAATTTACACCTTAGGCTCTGCTTCTAACTTGGGCCCAAATTGTAAAATGGTCTTATCTATTGGCGATTTCGTTCCACTTCACATTCCAAGTAATATTCGGCATGCTAATTACATTGCCGGTTGCCAAATTGAATTATCTCTTATAGTTTCCGAGATATGGACTATCGATAATTTACACCTTAGGCTCTGCTTCTAACTTGGGCCCAAATTGTAAAATGGTCTTATATATTGTCGATTTCGTTCCAATTCACATTCCAAGTAATATTCGGCATGCTAATTACATTGCCGGTTGCCAAATTGCATTATCTCTTATAGTTTCCGAGATATGGACTATCGATAATTTACACCTTAGGCTCTGCTTCTAACTTGCTCCCAAATTGTAAAATGGTCTTATCTATTGGCGATTTCGTTCCAATTCACATTCCAAGTAATATTCGGCATGCTAATTACATTGCCGGTTGCCAAATTGCATTATCTCTTATAGTTTCCGAGATATGGACTATCGATAATTTACACCTTAGGCTCTGCTTCTAACTTGGGCCCAAATTGTAAAATGGTCTTATCTATTGGCGATTTCGTTCCAATTCACATTCCAAGTAATATTCGGCATGCTAATTACATTGCCGGTTGCCAAATTGCATTAACTCTTATAGTTTCCGAGATATGGACTATCGATAATTTACACCTTAGGCTCTGCTTCTAACTTGGGCCCAAATTGTAAAATGGTCTTATCTATTGGCGATTTCGTTCCAATTCACATTCCAAGTAATATTCGGCATGCTAATTACATTGCCGGTTGCCAAATTGCATTATCTCTTATAGTTTCCGAGATATGGACTATCGATAATTTACACCATAGGCTCTGCTTCTAACTTGGGCCCAAATTGTAAAATGGCCTTATCTATTGGCGATTTCGTTCCAATTCACATTCCAAGTAATATTCGGCATGCTAATTACATTGCCGGTTGCCAAATTGCATTATCTCTTATAGTTTCCGAGATATGGACTATCGATAATTTACACCTTAGGCTCTGCTTCTAACTTCGGCCCAAATTGTAAAATGGTCTTATCTATTGGCGATTTCGTCCCAATTCACATTCCAAGCGATATTCGGCATGCTAATTACATTGCCGGTTGCCAAATTGCATTATCTCTTATAGTTTCAGAGATATGGACTATCGATAATATACACCTTAGGCTCTGATTCTAACTTCGGCCCAAATTGTAAAATGGTCTTATCTATTGGCGATTTCGTCCCAATTCACATTCCAAGCGATATTCGGCATGCTAATTACATTGCCGGTTGCGAAATTGCATTATCTCTTATAGTTTCCGAGATATGGACTATCAATAATTTACACCTTAGGCTCTGCTTCTAACTTGGGCCCAAATTGTAAAATGGTGTTATCTATTGGCGATTTCGTTCCAATTCATATTCCAAGTAATATTCGGCATGCTAATTACATTGCCGGTTGCCAAATTGCATTATCTCTTATAGTTTCCGAGATATGGACTATCGATAATTTACACCTTAGGCTCTGCTTCTAACTTGGGCCCAAATTGTAAAATGGTCTTATCTATTGGCGATTTCGTTCCACTTCACATTCCAAGTAATATTCGACATGCTAATTACATTGCCGGTTGCCAAATTGCATTATCTCTTATAGTTTCAGAGATATGGACTATCGATAATATACACCTTAGGCTCTGATTCTAACTTCGGCCCAAATTGTAAAATGGTCTTATCTATTGGCGATTTCGTCCCAATTCACATTCCAAGCGATATTCGGCATGCTAATTACATTGCCGGTTGCGAAATTGCATTATCTCTTATAGTTTCCGAGATATGGACTATCAATAATTTACACCTTAGGCTCTGCTTCTAACTTGGGCCCAAATTGTAAAATGGTCTTATCTATTGGCGATTTCGTTCCAATTCACATTCCAAGTAATATTCGGCATGCTAATTACATTGCCGGTTGCCAAATTGCATTATCTCTTATAGTTTCCGAGATATGGACTATCGATAATTTACACCTTAGGCTCTGCTTCTAACTTGGGCCCAAATTGTAAAATGGTCTTATCTATTGGCGATTTCGTTCCAATTCACATTCCAAGTAATATTCGGCATGCTAATTACATTGCCGGTTGCCAAATTGAATTATCTCTTATAGTTTCCGAGATATGGACTATCGATAATTTACACCTTAGGCTCTGCTTCTAACTTGGGCCCAAATTGTAAAATGGTCTTATATATTGTCGATTTCGTTCCAATTCACATTCCAAGTAATATTCGGCATGCTAATTACATTGCCGGTTGCCAAATTGCATTATCTCTTATAGTTTCCGAGATATGGACTATCGATAATTTACACCTTAGGCTCTGCTTCTAACTTGCTCCCAAATTGTAAAATGGTCTTATCTATTGGCGATTTCGTTCCAATTCACATTCCAAGTAATATTCGGCATGCTAATTACATTGCCGGTTGCCAAATTGCATTATCTCTTATAGTTTCCGAGATATGGACTATCGATAATTTACACCTTAGGCTCTGCTTCTAACTTGGGCCCAAATTGTAAAATGGTCTTATCTATTGGCGATTTCGTTCCAATTCACATTCCAAGTAATATTTGGCATGCTAATTACATTGCCGGTTGCCAAATTGCATTAACTCTTATAGTTTCCGAGATATGGACTATCGATAATTTACACCTTAGGCTCTGCTTCTAACTTGGGCCCAAATTGTAAAATGGCCTTATCTATTGGCGATTTCGTTCCAATTCACATTCCAAGTAATATTCGGCATGCTAATTACATTGCCGGTTGCCAAATTGCATTATCTCTTATAGTTTCCGAGATATGGACTATCGATAATTTACACCATAGGCTCTGCTTCTAACTTTGGCCCAAATTGTAAAATGGCCTTATCTATTGGCGATTTCGTTCCAATTCACATTCCAAGTAATATTCGGCATGCTAATTACATTGCCGGTTGCCAAATTGCATTATCTCTTATAGTTTCCGAGATTTGGACTATCGATAATTTACACCTTAGGCTCTGCTTCTAACTTGGGCCCAAATTGTAAAATGGTCTTATCTATTGGCGATTTCGTTCCAATTCACATTCCAAGTAATATTCGGCATGCTAATTACATTGCCGGTTGCCAAATTGCATTATCTCTTATAGTTTCCGAGATATGGACTATCGATAATTTACACCTTAGGCTCTGCTTCTAACTTGGGCCCAAATTGTAAAATGGTCTTATCTATTGGCGATTTCGTTCCAATTCACATCCCAAGTAATATTCGGCATGCTAATTACATTGCCGGTTGCCAAATTGAATTATCTCTTATAGTTTCCGAGATATGGACTATCGATAATTTACACCTTAGGCTCTGCTTCTAACTTGGGCCCAAATTGTAAAATGGTCTTACCTATTGGCGATTTCGTTCCAATTCACATTCCAAGTAATATTCGGCATGCTAATTACATTGCCGGTTGCCAAATTGCATTATCTCTTATAGTTTCCGAGATATGGACTATCGATAATTTACACCTTAGGCTCTGCTTCTAACTTGGGCCCAAATTGTAAAATGGTCTTATCTATTGGCGATTTCGTTCCAATTCACATTCCAAGTAATATTCGGCATGCTAATTACATTGCCGGTTGCCAAATTGCATTATCTCTTATAGTTTCCGAGATATGGACTATCGATAATTTACACCATAGGCTCTGCTTCTAACTTGGGCCCAAATTGTAAAATGGTCTTATCTATTGGCGATTTCGTTCCAATTCACATTCCAAGTAATATTCGGCATGCTAATTACATTGCCGGTTGCCAAATTGCATTGTCTCTTATAGTTTCCGAGATATGGACTATCGATAATTTACACCTTCGGCTCTACTTCTAACTTGCTCCCAAATTGTAAAATGGTCTTATCTATTGGCGATTTCGTTCCAATTCACATTCCAAGTAATATTCGGCATGCTAATTACATTGCCGGTTGCCAAATTGCATTATCTCTTATAGTTTCCGAGATATGGACTATCGATAATTTACACCTTAGGCTCTGCTTCTAACTTGGGCCCAAATTGTAAAATGGTCTTATCTATTGGCGATTTCGTTCCACTTCACATTCCAAGTAATATTCGGCATGCTAATTACATTGCCGGTTGCCAAATTGAATTATCTCTTATAGTTTCCGAGATATGGACTATCGATAATTTACACCTTAGGCTCTGCTTCTAACTTGGGCCCAAATTGTAAAATGGTCTTATATATTGTCGATTTCGTTCCAATTCACATTCCAAGTAATATTCGGCATGCTAATTACATTGCCGGTTGCCAAATTGCATTATCTCTTATAGTTTCCGAGATATGGACTATCGATAATTTACACCTTAGGCTCTGCTTCTAACTTGCTCCCAAATTGTAAAATGGTCTTATCTATTGGCGATTTCGTTCCAATTCACATTCCAAGTAATATTCGGCATGCTAATTACATTGCCGGTTGCCAAATTGCATTATCTCTTATAGTTTCCGAGATATGGACTATCGATAATTTACACCTTAGGCTCTGCTTCTAACTTGGGCCCAAATTGTAAAATGGTCTTATCTATTGGCGATTTCGTTCCAATTCACATTCCAAGTAATATTCGGCATGCTAATTACATTGCCGGTTGCCAAATTGCATTAACTCTTATAGTTTCCGAGATATGGACTATCGATAATTTACACCTTAGGCTCTGCTTCTAACTTGGGCCCAAATTGTAAAATGGTCTTATCTATTGGCGATTTCGTTCCAATTCACATTCCAAGTAATATTCGGCATGCTAATTACATTGCCGGTTGCCAAATTGCATTATCTCTTATAGTTTCCGAGATATGGACTATCGATAATTTACACCATAGGCTCTGCTTCTAACTTGGGCCCAAATTGTAAAATGGCCTTATCTATTGGCGATTTCGTTCCAATTCACATTCCAAGTAATATTCGGCATGCTAATTACATTGCCGGTTGCCAAATTGCATTATCTCTTATAGTTTCCGAGATATGGACTATCGATAATTTACACCTTAGGCTCTGCTTCTAACTTGGGCCCAAATTGTAAAATGGTCTTATCTATTGGCGATTTCGTTCCAATTCACATTCCAAGTAATATTCGGCATGCTAATTACATTGCCGGTTGCCAAATTGCATTATCTCTTATATTTTCCGAGATATGGACTATCGATAATTTACACCTTAGGCTCTGCTTCTAACTTGGGCCCAAATTGTAAAATGGTCTTATCTATTGGCGATTTCGTTCCAATTCACATTCCAAGTAATATTCGGCATGCTAATTACATTGCCGGTTGCCAAATTGAATTATCTCTTATAGTTTCCGAGATATGGACTATCGATAATTTACACCTTAGGCTCTGCTTCTAACTTGGGCCCAAATTGTAAAATGGTCTTACCTATTGGCGATTTCGTTCCAATTCACATTCCAAGTAATATTCGGCATGCTAATTACATTGCCGGTTGCCAAATTGCATTATCTCTTATAGTTTCCGAGATATGGACTATCGATAATTTACACCTTAGGCTCTGCTTCTAACTTGGGCCCAAATTGTAAAATGGTCTTATCTATTGGCGATTTCGTTCCAATTCACATTCCAAGTAATATTCGGCATGCTAATTACATTGCCGGTTGCCAAATTGCATTATCTCTTATAGTTTCCGAGATATGGACTATCGATAATTTACACCTTAGGCTCTGCTTCTAACTTGGGCCCAAATTGTAAAATGGTCTTATCTATTGGCGATTTCGCCCCAATTCACATTCCAAGTGATATTCGGCATGCTAATTACATTGCCGGTTGCGAAATTGCATTATCTCTTATAGTTTCCGAGATATGGACTATCAATAATTTACACCTTAGGCTCTGCTTCTAACTTGGGCCCAAATTGTAAAATGGTCTTATCTATTGGCGATTTCGTTCCAATTCACATTCCAAGTAATATTCGGCATGCTAATTACATTGCCGGTTGCCAAATTGCATTATCTCTTATAGTTTCCGAGATATGGGCTATCGATAATTTACACCTTAGGCTCTGCTTCTAACTTAGGCCCAAATTGTAAAATGGTCTTATCTATTGGCGATTTCGTTCCAATTCACATTCCAAGTAATATTCGGCATGCTAATTACATTGCCGGTTGCCAAATTGCATTATCTCTTATAGTTTCCGAGATATGGACTATCGATAATTTACACCTTAGGCTCTGCTTCTAACTTGGGCCCAAATTGTAAAATGGTCTTATATATTGTCGATTTCGTTCCAATTCACATTCCAAGTAATATTCGGCATGCTAATTACATTGCCGGTTGCCAAATTGCATTATCTCTTATAGTTTCCGAGATATGGACTATCGATAATTTACACCTTAGGCTCTGCTTCTAACTTGCTCCCAAATTGTAAAATGGTCTTATCTATTGGCGATTTCGTTCCAATTCACATTCCAAGTAATATTCGGCATGCTAATTACATTGCCGGTTGCCAAATTGCATTATCTCTTATAGTTTCCGAGATATGGACTATCGATAATTTACACCTTAGGCTCTGCTTCTAACTTGGGCCCAAATTGTAAAATGGTCTTATCTATTGGCGATTTCGTTCCAATTCACATTCCAAGTAATATTCGGCATGCTAATTACATTGCCGGTTGCCAAATTGCATTAACTCTTATAGTTTCCGAGATATGGACTATCGATAATTTACACCTTAGGCTCTGCTTCTAACTTGGGCCCAAATTGTAAAATGGTCTTATCTATTGGCGATTTCGTTCCAATTCACATTCCAAGTAATATTCGGCATGCTAATTACATTGCCGGTTGCCAAATTGCATTATCTCTTATAGTTTCCGAGATATGGACTATCGATAATTTACACCTTAGGCTCTGCTTCTAACTTGGGCCCAAATTGTAAAATGGTCTTATCTATTGGCGATTTCGTCCCAATTCACATTCCAAGTGATATTCGGCATGCTAATTACATTGCCGATTGCGAAATTGCATTATCTCTTATAGTTTCCGAGATATGGACTATCAATAATTTACACCTTAGGCTCTGCTTCTAACTTGGGCCCAAATTGTAAAATGGTCTTATCTATTGGCGATTTCGTTGCAATTCACATTCCAAGTAATATTCGGCATGCTAATTACATTGCCGGTTGCCAAATTGCATTATCTCTTATAGTTTCCGAGATATGGACTATCGATAATTTACACCTTAGGCTCTGCTTCTAACTTGGGCCCAAATTGTAAAATGGTCTTATCTATTGGCGATTTCGTTCCAATTCACATTCCAAGTAATACTCGGCATGCTAATTACATTGCCGGTTGTCAAATTGCCTTATCTCTTATAGTTTCCGAGATATGGACTATCGATAATTTACACCTTAGGCTCTGCTTCTAACTTGGGCCCAAATTGTAAAATGGTCTTATCTATTGGCGATTTCGTTCCAATTCACATTCCAAGTAATATTCGGCATGCTAATTACATTGCCGGTTGCCAAATTGCATTATCTCTTATAGTTTCCGAGATATGGACTATCGATAATTTACACCTTAGGCTCTGCTTCTAACTTGGGCCCAAATTGTAAAATGGTCTTATCTATTGGCGATTTCGTTCCAATTCACACTCCAAGTAATATTCGGCATGCTAATTACATTGCCGGTTGCCAAATTGAATTATCTCTTATAGTTTCCGAGATATGGACTATCGATAATTTACACCTTAGGCTCTGCTTCTAACTTGGGCCCAAATTGTAAAATGGTCTTATCTATTGGCGATTTCGTTCCAATTCACATTCCAAGTAATATTCGGCATGCTAATTACATTGCCGGTTGCCAAATTTCATTATCTCTTATAGTTTCCGAGATATGGACTATCGATAATTTACACCATAGGCTCTGCTTCTAACTTTGGCCCAAATTGTAAAATGGCCTTATCTATTGGCGATTTCGTTCCAATTCACATTCCAAGTAATATTCGGCATGCTAATTACATTGCCGGTTGCCAAATTGCATTATCTCTTATAGTTTCCGAGATATGGACTATCGATAATTTACACCTTAGGCTCTGCTTCTAACTTGGGCCCAAATTGTAAAATGGTCTTATCTATTGGCGATTTCGTTCCAATTCACATTCCAAGTAATATTCGGCATGCTAATTACATTGCCGGTTGCCAAATTGCATTATCTCTTATAGTTTCCGAGATATGGACTATCGATAATTTACACCATAGGCTCTGCTTCTAACTTTGGCCCAAATTGTAAAATGGCCTTATCTATTGGCGATTTCGTTCCAATTCACATTCCAAGTAATATTCGGCATGCTAATTACATTGCCGGTTGCCAAATTGCATTATCTCTTATAGTTTCCGAGATATGGACTATCGATAATTTACACCTTAGGCTCTGCTTCTAACTTGGGCCCAAATTGTAAAATGGTCTTATCTATTGGCGATTTCGTTCCAATTCACATTCCAAGTAATATTCGGCATGCTAATTACATTGCCGGTTGCCAAATTGCATTATCTCTTATAGTTTCCGAGATATGGACTATCGATAATTTACACCTTAGGCTCTGCTTCTAACTTGGGCCCAAATTGTAAAATGGTCTTATCTATTGGCGATTTCGTTCCAATTCACATTCCAAGTAATATTCGGCATGCTAATTACATTGCCGGTTGCCAAATTGCATTATCTCTTATAGTTTCCGAGATATGGACTATCGATAATTTACACCATAGGCTCTGCTTCTAACTTGGGCCCAAATTGTAAAATGGTCTTATCTATTGGCGATTTCGTTCCAATTCACATTCCAAGTAATATTCGGCATGCTAATTACATTGCCGGTTGCCAAATTGCATTGTCTCTTATAGTTTCCGAGATATGGACTATCGATAATTTACACCTTCGGCTCTACTTCTAACTTGCTCCCAAATTGTAAAATGGTCTTATCTATTGGCGATTTCGTTCCAATTCACATTCCAAGTAATATTCGGCATGCTAATTACATTGCCGGTTGCCAAATTGCATTGTCTCTTATAGTTTCCGAGATATGGACTATCGATAATTTACACCTTCGGCTCTGCTTCTAACTTGGGCCCAAATTGTAAAATGGTCTTATCTATTGGCGATTTCGTTCCACTTCACATTCCAAGTAATATTCGGCATGCTAATTACATTGCCGGTTGCCAAATTGAATTATCTCTTATAGTTTCCGAGATATGGACTATCGATAATTTACACCTTAGGCTCTGCTTCTAACTTGGGCCCAAATTGTAAAATGGTCTTATATATTGTCGATTTCGTTCCAATTCACATTCCAAGTAATATTCGGCATGCTAATTACATTGCCGGTTGCCAAATTGCATTATCTCTTATAGTTTCCGAGATATGGACTATCGATAATTTACACCTTAGGCTCTGCTTCTAACTTGCTCCCAAATTGTAAAATGGTCTTATCTATTGGCGATTTCGTTCCAATTCACATTCCAAGTAATATTCGGCATGCTAATTACATTGCCGGTTGCCAAATTGCATTATCTCTTATAGTTTCCGAGATATGGACTATCGATAATTTACACCTTAGGCTCTGCTTCTAACTTGGGCCCAAATTGTAAAATGGTCTTATCTATTGGCGATTTCGTTCCAATTCACATTCCAAGTAATATTCGGCATGCTAATTACATTGCCGGTTGCCAAATTGCATTATCTCTTATAGTTTCCGAGATATGGACTATCGATAATTTACACCTTAGGCTCTGCTTCTAACTTGGGCCCAAATTGTAAAATGGTCTTATCTATTGGCGATTTCGTTCCAATTCACATTCCAAGTAATATTCGGCATGCTAATTACATTGCCGGTTGCCAAATTGCATTATCTCTTATAGTTTCCGAGATATGGACTATCGATAATTTACACCTTAGGCTCTGCTTCTAACATATGCCCAAATTGTAAAATGGTCTTATCTATTGGCGATTTCGTTCCAATTCACATTCCAAGTAATATTCGGCATGCTAATTACATTGCCGGTTGCCAAATTGCATTATCTCTTATAGTTTCCGAGATATGGACTATCGATAATTTACACCTTAGGCTCTGCTTCTAACTTGGGCCCAAATTGTAAAATGGCCTTATATATTTTCGATTTCGTTCCAATTCACATTCCAAGTAATATTCGGCATGCTAATTACATTGCCGGTTGACAAATTGCATTATCTCTTATAGTTTCCGAGATATGGACTCTCGATAATTTACACCTTAGGCTCTGCTTCTAACTTGGGCCCAAATTGTAAAATGGTCTTATCTATTGGCGATTTCGTTCCAATTCACATTCCAAGTAATATTCGGCATGCTAATTACATTGCCGGTTGCCAAATTGCATTATCTCTTATAGTTTCCGAGATATGGACTATCGATAATTTACACCTTAGGCTCTGCTTCTAACTTGGGCCCAAATTGTAAAATGGTCTTATCTATTGGCGATTTCGTCCCAATTCACATTCCAAGTGATATTCGGCATGCTAATTACATTGCCGATTGCGAAATTGCATTATCTCTTATAGTTTCCGAGATATGGACTATCAATAATTTACACCTTAGGCTCTGCTTCTAACTTGGGCCCAAATTGTAAAATGGTCTTATCTATTGGCGATTTCGTTCCAATTCACATTCCAAGTAATATTCGGCATGCTAATTTCATTGCCGGTTGCCAAATTGCATTATCTCTTATAGTTTCCGAGATATGGACTATCGATAATTTACACCTTAGCCTCTGCTTCTAACTTGGGCCCAAATTGTAAAATGGTCTTATCTATTGGCGTTTTCGTTCCAATTCACATTCCAAGTAATATTCGGCATGCTAATTTCATTGCCGGTTGCCAAATTGCATTATCTCTTATAGTTTCCGAGATATGGACTATCGATAATTTACACCTTAGGCTCTGCTTCTAACTTGGGCCCAAATTGTAAAATGGTCTTATCTATTGGCGATTTCGTTCCAATTCACATTCCAAGTAATATTCGGCATGCTAATTACATTGCCGGTTGCCAAATTGCATTATCTCTTATAGTTTCCGAGATATGGACTATCAATAATTTACACCTTAGGCTCTGCTTCTAACTTGGGCCCAAATTGTAAAATGGTCTTATCTATTGGCGATTTCGTTCCAATTCACATTCCAAGTAATATTCGGCATGCTAATTACATTGCCGGTTGCCAAATTGCATTATCTCTTATAGTTTCCGAGATATGGACTATCGATAATTTACACCTTAGGCTCTGCTTCTAACTTGGGCCCAAATTGTAAAATGGTCTTATCTATTGGCGATTTCGTTCCAATTCACATTCCAAGTAATATTCGGCATGCTAATTTCATTGCCGGTTGCCAAATTGCATTATCTCTTATAGTTTCCGAGATATGGACTATCGATAATTTACACCTTAGCCTCTGCTTCTAACTTGGGCCCAAATTGTAAAATGGTCTTATCTATTGGCGTTTTCGTTCCAATTCACATTCCAAGTAATATTCGGCATGCTAATTACATTGCCGGTTGCCAAATTGCATTATCTCTTATAGTTTCCGAGATATGGACTATCGATAATTTACACCTTAGGCTCTGCTTCTAACTTGGGCCCAAATTGTAAAATGGTCTTCTCTATTGGCGATTTCGTTCCAATTCACATTCCAAGTAATATTCGGCATGCTAATTACATTGCCGGTTGCCAAATTGCATTATCTCTTATAGTTTCCGAGATATGGACTATCGATAATTTACACCTTAGGCTCTGCTTCTAACTTGGGCCCAAATTGTAAAATGGTCTTATCTATTGGCGATTTCGTTCCAATTCACATTCCAAGTAATATTCGTCATGCTAATTACATTGCCGGTTGCCAAATTGCATTATCTCTTATAGTTTCCGAGATATGGACTATCGATAATTTACACCTTAGGCTCTGCTTCTAACTTGGGCCCAAATTGTAAAATGGTCTTCTCTATTGGCGATTTCGTTCCAATTCACATTCCAAGTAATATTCGGCATGCTAATTACATTGCCGGTTGCCAAATTGCATTATCTCTTATAGTTTCCAAGATATGGACTATCGATAATTTACACCTTAGGCTCTGCTTCTAACTTGGGCCCAAATTGTAAAATGGTCTTCTCTATTGGCGATTTCGTTCCAATTCACATTCCAAGTAATATTCGGCATGCTAATTACATTGCCGGTTGCCAAATTGCATTATCTCTTATAGTTTCCGAGATATGGACTATCGATAATTTACACCTTAGGCTCTGCTTCTAACTTGGGCCCAAATTGTAAAATCGTCTTATCTATTGGCGATTTCGTTCCAATTCACATTCCAAGTAATATTCGGCATGCTAATTACATTGCCGGTTGCCAAATTGCATTATCTCTTATAGTTTCCGAGATATGGACTATCGATAATTTACACCTTAGGCTCTGCTTCTAACTTGGGCCCAAATTGTAAAATGGTCTTACCTATTGGCGATTTCGTTCCAATTCACATTCCAAGTAATATTCGGCATGCTAATTACATTGCCGGTTGCCAAATTGCATTATCTCTTATAGTTTCCGAGATATGGACTATCGATAATTTACACCTTAGGCTCTGCTTCTAACTTGGGCCCAAATTGTAAAATGGTCTTATCTATTGGCGATTTCGTTCCAATTCACATTCCAAGTAATATTCGGCATGCTAATTACATTGCCGGTTGCCAAATTGCATTATCTCTTATAGTTTCCGAGATATGGACTATCGATAATTTACATCTTAGGCTCTGCTTCTAACTTGGGCCCAAATTGTAAAATCGTCTTATCTATTGGCGATTTCGTTCCAATTCACATTCCAAGTAATATTCGGCATGCTAATTACATTGCCGGTTGCCAAATTGCATTATCTCTTATAGTTTCCGAGATATGGACTATCGATAATTTACACCTTAGGCTCTGCTTCTAACTTGGGCCCAAATTGTAAAATGGTCTTATCAATTGGCGATTTCGTTCCAATTCACATTCCAAGTAATATCCGGCATGCTAATTACATTGCCGGTTGCCAAATTGAATTATCTCTTATAGTTTCCGAGATATGGACTATCGATAATTTACACCTTAGGCTCTGCTTCTAACTTGGGCCCAAATTGTAAAATGGTCTTATCTATTGGCGATTTCGTTCCAATTCACATTCCAAGTAATATTCGGCACGCTAATTACATTGCCGGTTGCCAAATTGCATTATCTCTTATAGTTTCCGAGATATGGACCATCGATAATTTACATCTTAGGCTCTGCTTCTAACTTGCGCCCAAATTGTAAAATGGTCTTATCTATTGGCGATTTCGTTCCAATTCACATTCCAAGTAATATTCGGCATGCTAATTACATTGCCGGTTGCCAAATTGCATTATCTCTTATAGTTTCAGAGATATGGACTATCGATAATATACACCTTAGGCTCTGATTCTAACTTCGGCCCAAATTGTAAAATGGTCTTATCTATTGGCGATTTCGTCCCAATTCACATTCCAAGCGATATTCGGCATGCTAATTACATTGCCGGTTGCGAAATTGCATTATCTCTTATAGTTTCCGAGATATGGACTATCAATAATTTACACCTTAGGCTCTGCTTCTAACTTGGGCCCAAATTGTAAAATGGTCTTATCTATTGGCGATTTCGTTCCAATTCACATTCCAAGTAATATTCGGCATGCTAATTACATTGCCGGTTGCCAAATTGCATTATCTCTTATAGTTTCCGAGATAAGGACTATCGATAATTTACACCTTAGGCTCTGCTTCTAACTTGGGCCCAAATTGTAAAATGGTCTTATCTATTGGCGATTTCGTTCCACTTCACATTCCAAGTAATATTTGGCATGCTAATTACATTGCCGGTTGCCAAATTGCATTATCTCTTATAGTTTCAGAGATATGGACTATCGATAATATACACCTTAGGCTCTGATTCTAACTTCGGCCCAAATTGTAAAATGGTCTTATCTATTGGCGATTTCGTCCCAATTCACATTCCAAGCGATATTCGGCATGCTAATTACATTGCCGGTTGCGAAATTGCATTATCTCTTATAGTTTCCGAGATATGGACTATCAATAATTTACACCTTAGGCTCTGCTTCTAACTTGGGCCCAAATTGTAAAATGGTCTTATCTATTGGCGATTTCGTTCCAATTCACATTCCAAGTAATATTCGGCATGCTAATTACATTGCCGGTTGCCAAATTGCATTATCTCTTATAGTTTCCGAGATATGGACTATCGATAATTTACACCTTAGGCTCTGCTTCTAACTTGGGCCCAAATTGTAAAATGGTCTTATCTATTGGCGATTTCGTTCCACTTCACATTCCAAGTAATATTCGGCATGCTAATTACATTGCCGGTTGCCAAATTGAATTATCTCTTATAGTTTCCGAGATATGGACTATCGATAATTTACACCTTAGGCTCTGCTTCTAACTTGGGCCCAAATTGTAAAATGGTCTTATATATTGTCGATTTCGTTCCAATTCACATTCCAAGTAATATTCGGCATGCTAATTACATTGCCGGTTGCCAAATTGCATTATCTCTTATAGTTTCCGAGATATGGACTATCGATAATTTACACCTTAGGCTCTGCTTCTAACTTGCTCCCAAATTGTAAAATGGTCTTATCTATTGGCGATTTCGTTCCAATTCACATTCCAAGTAATATTCGGCATGCTAATTACATTGCCGGTTGCCAAATTGCATTATCTCTTATAGTTTCCGAGATATGGACTATCGATAATTTACACCTTAGGCTCTGCTTCTAACTTGGGCCCAAATTGTAAAATGGTCTTATCTATTGGCGATTTCGTTCCAATTCACATTCCAAGTAATATTTGGCATGCTAATTACATTGCCGGTTGCCAAATTGCATTAACTCTTATAGTTTCCGAGATATGGACTATCGATAATTTACACCTTAGGCTCTGCTTCTAACTTGGGCCCAAATTGTAAAATGGCCTTATCTATTGGCGATTTCGTTCCAATTCACATTCCAAGTAATATTCGGCATGCTAATTACATTGCCGGTTGCCAAATTGCATTATCTCTTATAGTTTCCGAGATATGGACTATCGATAATTTACACCATAGGCTCTGCTTCTAACTTTGGCCCAAATTGTAAAATGGCCTTATCTATTGGCGATTTCGTTCCAATTCACATTCCAAGTAATATTCGGCATGCTAATTACATTGCCGGTTGCCAAATTGCATTATCTCTTATAGTTTCCGAGATTTGGACTATCGATAATTTACACCTTAGGCTCTGCTTCTAACTTGGGCCCAAATTGTAAAATGGTCTTATCTATTGGCGATTTCGTTCCAATTCACATTCCAAGTAATTTTCGGCATGCTAATTACATTGCCGGTTGCCAAATTGCATTATCTCTTATAGTTTCCGAGATATGGACTATCGATAATTTACACCTTAGGCTCTGCTTCTAACTTGGGCCCAAATTGTAAAATGGTCTTATCTATTGGCGATTTCGTTCCAATTCACATCCCAAGTAATATTCGGCATGCTAATTACATTGCCGGTTGCCAAATTGAATTATCTCTTATAGTTTCCGAGATATGGACTATCGATAATTTACACCTTAGGCTCTGCTTCTAACTTGGGCCCAAATTGTAAAATGGTCTTACCTATTGGCGATTTCGTTCCAATTCACATTCCAAGTAATATTCGGCATGCTAATTACATTGCCGGTTGCCAAATTGCATTATCTCTTATAGTTTCCGAGATATGGACTATCGATAATTTACACCTTAGGCTCTGCTTCTAACTTGGGCCCAAATTGTAAAATGGTCTTATCTATTGGCGATTTCGTTCCAATTCACATTCCAAGTAATATTCGGCATGCTAATTACATTGCCGGTTGCCAAATTGCATTATCTCTTATAGTTTCCGAGATATGGACTATCGATAATTTACACCATAGGCTCTGCTTCTAACTTGGGCCCAAATTGTAAAATGGTCTTATCTATTGGCGATTTCGTTCCAATTCACATTCCAAGTAATATTCGGCATGCTAATTACATTGCCGGTTGCCAAATTGCATTGTCTCTTATAGTTTCCGAGATATGGACTATCGATAATTTACACCTTCGGCTCTACTTCTAACTTGCTCCCAAATTGTAAAATGGTCTTATCTATTGGCGATTTCGTTCCAATTCACATTCCAAGTATTATTCGGCATGCTAATTACATTGCCGGTTGCCAAATTGCATTATCTCTTATAGTTTCCGAGATATGGACTATCGATAATTTACACCTTAGGCTCTGCTTCTAACTTGGGCCCAAATTGTAAAATGGTCTTATCTATTGGCGATTTCGTTCCACTTCACATTCCAAGTAATATTCGGCATGCTAATTACATTGCCGGTTGCCAAATTGAATTATCTCTTATAGTTTCCGAGATATGGACTATCGATAATTTACACCTTAGGCTCTGCTTCTAACTTGGGCCCAAATTGTAAAATAGTCTTATCTATTGGCGATTTCGTTCCAATTCACATTCCAAGTAATATTCGGCATGCTAATTACATTGCCGGTTGCCAAATTGCATTAACTCTTATAGTTTCCGAGATATGGACTATCGATAATTTACACCTTAGGCTCTGCTTCTAACTTGGGCCCAAATTGTAAAATGGTCTTATCTATTGGCGATTTCGTTCCAATTCACATTCCAAGTAATATTCGGCATGCTAATTACATTGCCGGTTGCCAAATTGCATTATCTCTTATAGTTTCCGAGATATGGACTATCGATAATTTACACCATAGGCTCTGCTTCTAACTTGGGCCCAAATTGTAAAATGGCCTTATCTATTGGCGATTTCGTTCCAATTCACATTCCAAGTAATATTCGGCATGCTAATTACATTGCCGGTTGCCAAATTGCATTATCTCTTATAGTTTCCGAGATATGGACTATCGATAATTTACACCTTAGGCTCTGCTTCTAACTTGGGCCCAAATTGTAAAATGGTCTTATCTATTGGCGATTTCGTTCCAATTCACATTCCAAGTAATATTCGGCATGCTAATTACATTGCCGGTTGCCAAATTGCATTATCTCTTATATTTTCCGAGATATGGACTATCGATAATTTACACCTTAGGCTCTGCTTCTAACTTGGGCCCAAATTGTAAAATGGTCTTATCTATTGGCGATTTCGTTCCAATTCACATTCCAAGTAATATTCGGCATGCTAATTACATTGCCGGTTGCCAAATTGAATTATCTCTTATAGTTTCCGAGATATGGACTATCGATAATTTACACCTTAGGCTCTGCTTCTAACTTGGGCCCAAATTGTAAAATGGTCTTACCTATTATCGATTTCGTTCCAATTCACATTCCAAGTAATATTCGGCATGCTAATTACATTGCCGGTTGCCAAATTGCATTATCTCTTATAGTTTCCGAGATATGGACTATCGATAATTTACACCTTAGGCTCTGCTTCTAACTTGGGCCCAAATTGTAAAATGGTCTTATCTATTGGCGATTTCGTTCCAATTCACATTCCAAGTAATATTCGGCATGCTAATTACATTGCCGGTTGCCAAATTGCATTATCTCTTATAGTTTCCGAGATATGGACTATCGATAATTTACACCTTAGGCTCTGCTTCTAACTTGGGCCCAAATTGTAAAATGGTCTTATCTATTGGCGATTTCGCCCCAATTCACATTCCAAGTGATATTCGGCATGCTAATTACATTGCCGGTTGCGAAATTGCATTATCTCTTATAGTTTCCGAGATATGGACTATCAATAATTTACACCTTAGGCTCTGCTTCTAACTTGGGCCCAAATTGTAAAATGGTCTTATCTATTGGCGATTTCGTTCCAATTCACATTCCAAGTAATATTCGGCATGCTAATTACATTGCCGGTTGCCAAATTGCATTATCTCTTATAGTTTCCGAGATATGGACTATCGATAATTTACACCTTATTCTCTGCTTCTAACTTAGGCCCAAATTGTAAAATGGTCTTATCTATTGGCGATTTCGTTCCAATTCACATTCCAAGTAATATTCGGCATGCTAATTACATTGCCGGTTGCCAAATTGCATTATCTCTTATAGTTTCCGAGATATGGACTCTCGATAATTTACATCTTAGGCTCTGCTTCTAACTTGGGCCCAAATTGTAAAATGGTCTTATCTATTGGCGATTTCGTTCCAATTCACATTCCAAGTAATATTCGGCATGCTAATTACATTGCCGGTTGCCAAATTGCATTATCTCTTATAGTTTCCGAGATATGGACTCTCGATAATTTACACCTTAGGCTCTGCTTCTAACTTGGGCCCAAATTGTAAAATGGTCTTATCTATTGGCGATTTCGTTCCAATTCACATTCCAAGTAATATTCGGCATGCTAATTACATTGCCGGTTGCCAAATTGCATTATCTCTTATAGTTTCCGAGATATGGACTATCGATAATTTACACCTTAGGCTCTGCTTCTAACTTGGGCCCAAATTGTAAAATGGTCTTATCTATTGGCGATTTCGTCCCAATTCACATTCCAAGTGATATTCGGCATGCTAATTACATTGCCGATTGCGAAATTGCATTATCTCTTATAGTTTCCGAGATATGGACTATCAATAATTTACACCTTAGGCTCTGCTTCTAACTTGGGCCCAAATTGTAAAATGGTCTTATCTATTGGCGATTTCGTTCCAATTCACATTCCAAGTAATATTCGGCATGCTAATTACATTGCCGGTTGCCAAATTGCATTATCTCTTATAGTTTCCGAGATATGGACTATCGATAATTTACACCTTAGGCTCTGCTTCTAACTTGGGCCCAAATTGTAAAATGGTCTTATCTATTGGCGATTTCGTTCCAATTCACATTCCAAGTAATACTCGGCATGCTAATTACATTGCCTGTTGTCAAATTGCCTTATCTCTTATAGTTTCCGAGATATGGACTATCGATAATTTACACCTTAGGCTCTGCTTCTAACTTGGGCCCAAATTGTAAAATGGTCTTATCTATTGGCGATTTCGTTCCAATTCACATTCCAAGTAATATTCGGCATGCTAATTACATTGCCGGTTGCCAAATTGCATTATCTCTTATAGTTTCCGAGATATGGACTATCGATAATTTACACCTTAGGCTCTGCTTCTAACTTGGGCCCAAATTGTAAAATGGTCTTATCTATTGGCGATTTCGTTCCAATTCACACTCCAAGTAATATTCGGCATGCTAATTACATTGCCGGTTGCCAAATTGAATTATCTCTTATAGTTTCCGAGATATGGACTATCGATAATTTACACCTTAGGCTCTGCTTCTAACTTGGGCCCAAATTGTAAAATGGTCTTATCTATTGGCGATTTCGTTCCAATTCACATTCCAAGTAATATTCGGCATGCTAATTACATTGCCGGTTGCCAAATTTCATTATCTCTTATAGTTTCCGAGATATGGACTATCGATTATTTACACCATAGGTTCTGCTTCTAACTTTGGCCCAAATTGTAAAATGGCCTTATCTATTGGCGATTTCGTTCCAATTCACATTCCAAGTAATATTCGGCATGCTAATTACATTGCCGGTTGCCAAATTGCATTATCTCTTATAGTTTCCGAGATATGGACTATCGATAATTTACACCTTAGGCTCTGCTTCTAACTTGGGCCCAAATTGTAAAATGGTCTTATCTATTGGCGATTTCGTTCCAATTCACATTCCAAGTAATATTCGGCATGCTAATTACATTGCCGGTTGCCAAATTGCATTATCTCTTATAGTTTCCGAGATATGGACTATCGATAATTTACACCATAGGCTCTGCTTCTAACTTTGGCCCAAATTGTAAAATGGCCTTATCTATTGGCGATTTCGTTCCAATTCACATTCCAAGTAATATTCGGCATGCTAATTACATTGCCGGTTGCCAAATTGCATTATCTCTTATAGTTTCCGAGATATGGACTATCGATAATTTACACCTTAGGCTCTGCTTCTAACTTGGGCCCAAATTGTAAAATGGTCTTATCTATTGGCGATTTCGTTCCAATTCACATTCCAAGTAATATTCGGCATGCTAATTACATTGCCGGTTGCTAAATTGCATTATCTCTTATAGTTTCCGAGATATGGACTATCGATAATTTACACCTTAGGCTCTGCTTCTAACTTGGGCCCAAATTGTAAAATGGTCTTATCTATTGGCGATTTCGTTCCAATTCACATTCCAAGTAATATTCGGCATGCTAATTACATTGCCGGTTGCCAAATTGCATTATCTCTTATAGTTTCCGAGATATGGACTATCGATAATTTACACCATAGGCTCTGCTTCTAACTTGGGCCCAAATTGTAAAATGGTCTTATCTATTGGCGATTTCGTTCCAATTCACATTCCAAGTAATATTCGGCATGCTAATTACATTGCCGGTTGCCAAATTGCATTGTCTCTTATAGTTTCCGAGATATGGACTATCGATAATTTACACCTTCGGCTCTACTTCTAACTTGCTCCCAAATTGTAAAATGGTCTTATCTATTGGCGATTTCGTTCCAATTCACATTCCAAGTAATATTCGGCATGCTAATTACATTGCCGGTTGCCAAATTGCATTGTCTCTTATAGTTTCCGAGATATGGACTATCGATAATTTACACCTTCGGCTCTGCTTCTAACTTGGGCCCAAATTGTAAAATGGTCTTATCTATTGGCGATTTCGTTCCACTTCACATTCCAAGTAATATTCGGCATGCTAATTACATTGCCGGTTGCCAAATTGAATTATCTCTTATAGTTTCCGAGATATGGACTATCGATAATTTACACCTTAGGCTCTGCTTCTAACTTGGGCCCAAATTGTAAAATGGTCTTATATATTGTCGATTTCGTTCCAATTCACATTCCAAGTAATATTCGGCATGCTAATTACATTGCCGGTTGCCAAATTGCATTATCTCTTATAGTTTCCGAGATATGGACTATCGATAATTTACACCTTAGGCTCTGCTTCTAACTTGCTCCCAAATTGTAAAATGGTCTTATCTATTGGCGATTTCGTTCCAATTCACATTCCAAGTAATATTCGGCATGCTAATTACATTGCCGGTTGCCAAATTGCATTATCTCTTATAGTTTCCGAGATATGGACTATCGATAATTTACACCTTAGGCTCTGCTTCTAACTTGGGCCCAAATTGTAAAATGGTCTTATATATTGTCGATTTCGTTCCAATTCACATTCCAAGTAATATTCGGCATGCTAATTACATTGCCGGTTGCCAAATTGCATTATCTCTTATAGTTTCCGAGATATGGACTCTCGATAATTTACACCTTAGGCTCTGCTTCTAACTTGGGCCCAAATTGTAAAATGGTCTTATCTATTGGCGATTTCGTTCCAATTCACATTCCAAGTAATATTCGGCATGCTAATTACATTGCCGGTTGCCAAATTGCATTATCTCTTATAGTTTCCGAGATATGGACTATCGATAATTTACACCTTAGGCTCTGCTTCTAACTTGGGCCCAAATTGTAAAATGGTCTTATCTATTGGCGATTTCGTCCCAATTCACATTCCAAGTGGTATTCGGCATGCTAATTACATTGCCGATTGCGAAATTGCATTATCTCTTATAGTTTCCGAGATATGGACTATCAATAATTTACACCTTAGGCTCTGCTTCTAACTTGGGCCCAAATTGTAAAATGGTCTTATCTATTGGCGATTTCGTTCCAATTCACATTCCAAGTAATATTCGGCATGCTAATTACATTGCCGGTTGCTAAATTGAATTATCTCTTATAGTTTCCGAGATATGGACTATCGATAATTTACACCTTAGGCTCTGCTTCTAACTTGGGCCCAAATTGTAAAGTGGTCTTATCTATTGGCGATTTCGTTCCAATTCACATTCCAAGTAATATTCGTCATGCTAATTACATTGCCGGTTGCCAAATTGAATTATCTCTTATAGTTTCCGAGATATGGACTATCGATAATTTACACCTTAGGCTCTGCTTCTAACTTGGGCCCAAATTGTAAAATGGTCTTACCTATTGGCGATTTCGTTCCAATTCACATTCCAAGTAATATTCGGCATGCTAATTACATTGCCGGTTGCCAAATTGCATTATCTCTTATAGTTTCCGAGATATGGACTATCGATAATTTACACCTTAGGCTCTGCTTCTAACTTGGGCCCAAATTGTAAAATGGTCTTATCTATTGGCGATTTCGTTCCAATTCACATTCCAAGTAATATTCGGCATGCTAATTACATTGCCGGTTGCCAAATTGCATTATCTCTTATAGTTTCCGAGATATGGACTATCGATAATTTACACCATAGGCTCTGCTTCTAACTTGGGCCCAAATTGTAAAATGGTCTTATCTATTGGCGATTTCGTTCCAATTCACATTCCAAGTAATATTCGGCATGCTAATTACATTGCCGGTTGCCAAATTGCATTGTCTCTTATAGTTTCCGAGATATGGACTATCGATAATTTACACCTTCGGCTCTGCTTCTAACTTGGGCCCAAAGTGTAAAATGGTCTTATCTATTGGCGATTTCGTTCCACTTCACATTCCAAGTAATATTCGGCATGCTAATTACATTGCCGGTTGCCAAATTGAATTATCTCTTATAGTTTCCGAGATATGGACTATCGATAATTTACACCTTAGGCTCTGCTTCTAACTTGGGCCCAAATTGTAAAATGGTCTTATATATTGTCGATTTCGTTCCAATTCACATTCCAAGTAATATTCGGCATGCTAATTACATTGCCGGTTGCCAAATTGCATTATCTCTTATAGTTTCCGAGATATGGACTATCGATAATTTACACCTTAGGCTCTGCTTCTAACTTGCTCCCAAATTGTAAAATGGTCTTATCTATTGGCGATTTCGTTCCAATTCACATTCCAAGTAATATTCGGCATGCTAATTACATTGCCGGTTGCCAAATTGCATTATCTCTTATAGTTTCCGAGATATGGACTATCGATAATTTACACCTTAGGCTCTGCTTCTAACTTGGGCCCAAATTGTAAAATGGTCTTATCTATAGGCGATTTCGTTCCAATTCACATTCCAAGTAATATTCGGCATGCTAATTACATTGCCGGTTGCCAAATTGCATTAACTCTTATAGTTTCCGAGATATGGACTATCGATAATTTACACCTTAGGCTCTGCTTCTAACTTGGGCCCAAATTGTAAAATGGTCTTATCTATTGGCGATTTCGTTCCAATTCACATTCCAAGTAATATTCGGCATGCTAATTACATTGCCGGTTGCCAAATTGCATTATCTCTTATAGTTTCCGAGATATGGACTATCGATAATTTACACCATAGGCTCTGCTTCTAACTTGGGCCCAAATTGTAAAATGGCCTTATCTATTGGCGATTTCGTTCCAATTCACATTCCAAGTAATATTCGGCATGCTAATTACATTGCCGGTTGCCAAATTGCATTATCTCTTATAGTTTCCGAGATATGGACTATCGATAATTTACACCTTAGGCTCTGCTTCTAACTTGGGCCCAAATTGTAAAATGGTCTTATCTATTGGCGATTTCGTTCCAATTCACATTCCAAGTAATATTCGGCATGCTAATTACATTGCCGGTTGCCAAATTGAATTATCTCTTATAGTTTCCGAGATATGGACTATCGATAATTTACACCTTAGGCTCTGCTTCTAACTTGGGCCCAAATTGTAAAATGGTCTTACCTATTGGCGATTTCGTTCCAATTCACATTCCAAGTAATATTCGGCATGCTAATTACATTGCCGGTTGCCAAATTGCATTATCTCTTATAGTTTCCGAGATATGGACTATCGATAATTTACACCTTAGGCTCTGCTTCTAACTTGGGCCCAAATTGTAAAATGGTCTTATCTATTGGCGATTTCGTTCCAATTCACATTCCAAGTAATATTCGGCATGCTAATTACATTGCCGGTTGCCAAATTGCATTATCTCTTATAGTTTCCGAGATATGGACTATCGATAATTTACACCATAGGCTCTGCTTCTAACTTGGGCCCAAATTGTAAAATGGCCTTATCTATTGGCGATTTCGTTCCAATTCACATTCCAAGTAATATTCGGCATGCTAATTACATTGCCGGTTGCCAAATTGCATTATCTCTTATAGTTTCCGAGATATGGACTATCGATAATTTACACCTTAGGCTCTGCTTCTAACTTGGGCCCAAATTGTAAAATGGTCTTATCTATTGGCGATTTCGTTCCAATTCACATTCCAAGTAATATTCGGCATGCTAATTACATTGCCGGTTGCCAAATTGCATTATCTCTTATAGTTTCCGAGATATGGACTATCGATAATTTACACCTTAGGCTCTGCTTCTAACTTGGGCCCAAATTGTAAAATGGTCTTATCTATTGGCGATTTCGTTCCAATTCACATTCCAAGTAATATTCGGCATGCTAATTACATTGCCGGTTGCCAAATTGAATTATCTCTTATAGTTTCCGAGATATGGACTATCGATAATTTACACCTTAGGCTCTGCTTCTAACTTGGGCCCAAATTGTAAAATGGTCTTACCTATTGGCGATTTCGTTCCAATTCACATTCCAAGTAATATTCGGCATGCTAATTACATTGCCGGTTGCCAAATTGCATTATCTCTTATAGTTTCCGAGATATGGACTATCGATAATTTACACCTTAGGCTCTGCTTCTAACTTGGGCCCAAATTGTAAAATGGTCTTATCTATTGGCGATTTCGTTCCAATTCACATTCCAAGTAATATTCGGCATGCTAATTACATTGCCGGTTGCCAAATTGCATTATCTCTTATAGTTTCCGAGATATGGACTATCGATAATTTACACCTTAGGCTCTGCTTCTAACTTGGGCCCAAATTGTAAAATGGTCTTATCTATTGGCGATTTCGCCCCAATTCACATTCCAAGTGATATTCGGCATGCTAATTACATTGCCGGTTGCGAAATTGCATTATCTCTTATAGTTTCCGAGATATGGACTATCAATAATTTACACCTTAGGCTCTGCTTCTAACTTGGGCCCAAATTGTAAAATGGTCTTATCTATTGGCGATTTCGTTCCAATTCACATTCCAAGTAATATTCGGCATGCTAATTACATTGCCGGTTGCCAAATTGCATTATCTCTTATAGTTTCCGAGATATGGACTCTCGATAATTTACATCTTAGGCTCTGCTTCTAACTTGGGCCCAAATTGTAAAATGGTCTTATCTATTGGCGATTTCGTTCCAATTCACATTCCAAGTAATATTCGGCATGCTAATTACATTGCCGGTTGCCAAATTGCATTATCTCTTATAGTTTCCGAGATATGGACTCTCGATAATTTACACCTTAGGCTCTGCTTCTAACTTGGGCCCAAATTGTAAAATGGTCTTATCTATTGGCGATTTCGTTCCAATTCACATTCCAAGTAATATTCGGCATGCTAATTACATTGCCGGTTGCCAAATTGCATTATCTCTTATAGTTTCCGAGATATGGACTATCGATAATTTACACCTTAGGCTCTGCTTCTAACTTGGGCCCAAATTGTAAAATGGTCTTATCTATTGGCGATTTCGTCCCAATTCACATTCCAAGTGATATTCGGCATGCTAATTACATTACCGATTGCGAAATTGCATTATCTCTTATAGTTTCCGAGATATGGACTATCAATAATTTACACCTTAGGCTCTGCTTCTAACTTGGGCCCAAATTGTAAAATGGTCTTATCTATTGGCGATTTCGTTCCAATTCACATTCCAAGTAATATTCGGCATGCTAATTACATTGCCGGTTGCCAAATTGCATTATCTCTTATAGTTTCCGAGATATGGACTATCGATAATTTACACCTTAGGCTCTGCTTCTAACTTGGGCCCAAATTGTAAAGTGGTCTTATCTATTGGCGATTTCGTTCCAATTCACATTCCAAGTAATATTCGGCATGCTAATTACATTGCCGGTTGCTAAATTGAATTATCTCTTATAGTTTCCGAGATATGGACTATCGATAATTTACACCTTAGGCTCTGCTTCTAACTTGGGCCCAAATTGTAAAGTGGTCTTATCTATTGGCGATTTCGTTCCAATTCACATTCCAAGTAATATTCGTCATGCTAATTACATTGCCGGTTGCCAAATTGAATTATCTCTTATAGTTTCCGAGATATGGACTATCGATAATTTACACCTTAGGCTCTGCTTCTAACTTGGGCCCAAATTGTAAAATGGTCTTACCTATTGGCGATTTCGTTCCAATTCACATTCCAAGTAATATTCGGCATGCTAATTACATTGCCGGTTGCCAAATTGCATTATCTCTTATAGTTTCCGAGATATGGACTATCGATAATTTACACCTTAGGCTCTGCTTCTAACTTGGGCCCAAATTGTAAAATGGTCTTATCTATTGGCGATTTCGTTCCAATTCACATTCCAAGTAATATTCGGCATGCTAATTACATTGCCGGTTGCCAAATTGCATTATCTCTTATAGTTTCCGAGATATGGACTATCGATAATTTACACCATAGGCTCTGCTTCTAACTTGGGCCCAAATTGTAAAATGGTCTTATCTATTGGCGATTTCGTTCCAATTCACATTCCAAGTAATATTCGGCATGCTAATTACATTGCCGGTTGCCAAATTGCATTGTCTCTTATAGTTTCCGAGATATGGACTATCGATAATTTACACCTTCGGCTCTGCTTCTAACTTGGGCCCAAAGTGTAAAATGGTCTTATCTATTGGCGATTTCGTTCCACTTCACATTCCAAGTAATATTCGGCATGCTAATTACATTGCCGGTTGCCAAATTGAATTATCTCTTATAGTTTCCGAGATATGGACTATCGATAATTTACACCTTAGGCTCTGCTTCTAACTTGGGCCCAAATTGTAAAATGGTCTTATATATTGTCGATTTCGTTCCAATTCACATTCCAAGTAATATTCGGCATGCTAATTACATTGCCGGTTGCCAAATTGCATTATCTCTTATAGTTTCCGAGATATGGACTATCGATAATTTACACCTTAGGCTCTGCTTCTAACTTGCTCCCAAATTGTAAAATGGTCTTATCTATTGGCGATTTCGTTCCAATTCACATTCCAAGTAATATTCGGCATGCTAATTACATTGCCGGTTGCCAAATTGCATTATCTCTTATAGTTTCCGAGATATGGACTATCGATAATTTACACCTTAGGCTCTGCTTCTAACTTGGGCCCAAATTGTAAAATGGTCTTATCTATAGGCGATTTCGTTCCAATTCACATTCCAAGTAATATTCGGCATGCTAATTACATTGCCGGTTGCCAAATTGCATTAACTCTTATAGTTTCCGAGATATGGACTATCGATAATTTACACCTTAGGCTCTGCTTCTAACTTGGGCCCAAATTGTAAAATGGTCTTATCTATTGGCGATTTCGTTCCAATTCACATTCCAAGTAATATTCGGCATGCTAATTACATTGCCGGTTGCCAAATTGCATTATCTCTTATAGTTTCCGAGATATGGACTATCGATAATTTACACCATAGGCTCTGCTTCTAACTTGGGCCCAAATTGTAAAATGGCCTTATCTATTGGCGATTTCGTTCCAATTCACATTCCAAGTAATATTCGGCATGCTAATTACATTGCCGGTTGCCAAATTGCATTATCTCTTATAGTTTCCGAGATATGGACTATCGATAATTTACACCTTAGGCTCTGCTTCTAACTTGGGCCCAAATTGTAAAATGGTCTTATCTATTGGCGATTTCGTTCCAATTCACATTCCAAGTAATATTCGGCATGCTAATTACATTGCCGGTTGCCAAATTGCATTATCTCTTATAGTTTCCGAGATATGGACTATCGATAATTTACACCTTAGGCTCTGCTTCTAACTTGGGCCCAAATTGTAAAATGGTCTTATCTATTGGCGATTTCGTTCCAATTCACATTCCAAGTAATATTCGGCATGCTAATTACATTGCCGGTTGCCAAATTGAATTATCTCTTATAGTTTCCGAGATATGGACTATCGATAATTTACACCTTAGGCTCTGCTTCTAACTTGGGCCCAAATTGTAAAATGGTCTTACCTATTGGCGATTTCGTTCCAATTCACATTCCAAGTAATATTCGGCATGCTAATTACATTGCCGGTTGCCAAATTGCATTATCTCTTATAGTTTCCGAGATATGGACTATCGATAATTTACACCTTAGGCTCTGCTTCTAACTTGGGCCCAAATTGTAAAATGGTCTTATCTATTGGCGATTTCGTTCCAATTCACATTCCAAGTAATATTCGGCATGCTAATTACATTGCCGGTTGCCAAATTGCATTATCTCTTATAGTTTCCGAGATATGGACTATCGATAATTTACACCATAGGCTCTGCTTCTAACTTGGGCCCAAATTGTAAAATGGCCTTATCTATTGGCGATTTCGTTCCAATTCACATTCCAAGTAATATTCGGCATGCTAATTACATTGCCGGTTGCCAAATTGCATTATCTCTTATAGTTTCCGAGATATGGACTATCGATAATTTACACCTTAGGCTCTGCTTCTAACTTGGGCCCAAATTGTAAAATGGTCTTATCTATTGGCGATTTCGTTCCAATTCACATTCCAAGTAATATTCGGCATGCTAATTACATTGCCGGTTGCCAAATTGCATTATCTCTTATAGTTTCCGAGATATGGACTATCGATAATTTACACCTTAGGCTCTGCTTCTAACTTGGGCCCAAATTGTAAAATGGTCTTATCTATTGGCGATTTCGTTCCAATTCACATTCCAAGTAATATTCGGCATGCTAATTACATTGCCGGTTGCCAAATTGAATTATCTCTTATAGTTTCCGAGATATGGACTATCGATAATTTACACCTTAGGCTCTGCTTCTAACTTGGGCCCAAATTGTAAAATGGTCTTACCTATTGGCGATTTCGTTCCAATTCACATTCCAAGTAATATTCGGCATGCTAATTACATTGCCGGTTGCCAAATTGCATTATCTCTTATAGTTTCCGAGATATGGACTATCGATAATTTACACCTTAGGCTCTGCTTCTAACTTGGGCCCAAATTGTAAAATGGTCTTATCTATTGGCGATTTCGTTCCAATTCACATTCCAAGTAATATTCGGCATGCTAATTACATTGCCGGTTGCCAAATTGCATTATCTCTTATAGTTTCCGAGATATGGACTATCGATAATTTACACCTTAGGCTCTGCTTCTAACTTGGGCCCAAATTGTAAAATGGTCTTATCTATTGGCGATTTCGCCCCAATTCACATTCCAAGTGATATTCGGCATGCTAATTACATTGCCGGTTGCGAAATTGCATTATCTCTTATAGTTTCCGAGATATGGACTATCAATAATTTACACCTTAGGCTCTGCTTCTAACTTGGGCCCAAATTGTAAAATGGTCTTATCTATTGGCGATTTCGTTCCAATTCACATTCCAAGTAATATTCGGCATGCTAATTACATTGCCGGTTGCCAAATTGCATTATCTCTTATAGTTTCCGAGATATGGACTCTCGATAATTTACATCTTAGGCTCTGCTTCTAACTTGGGCCCAAATTGTAAAATGGTCTTATCTATTGGCGATTTCGTTCCAATTCACATTCCAAGTAATATTCGGCATGCTAATTACATTGCCGGTTGCCAAATTGCATTATCTCTTATAGTTTCCGAGATATGGACTCTCGATAATTTACACCTTAGGCTCTGCTTCTAACTTGGGCCCAAATTGTAAAATGGTCTTATCTATTGGCGATTTCGTTCCAATTCACATTCCAAGTAATATTCGGCATGCTAATTACATTGCCGGTTGCCAAATTGCATTATCTCTTATAGTTTCCGAGATATGGACTATCGATAATTTACACCTTAGGCTCTGCTTCTAACTTGGGCCCAAATTGTAAAATGGTCTTATCTATTGGCGATTTCGTCCCAATTCACATTCCAAGTGATATTCGGCATGCTAATTACATTACCGATTGCGAAATTGCATTATCTCTTATAGTTTCCGAGATATGGACTATCAATAATTTACACCTTAGGCTCTGCTTCTAACTTGGGCCCAAATTGTAAAATGGTCTTATCTATTGGCGATTTCGTTCCAATTCACATTCCAAGTAATATTCGGCATGCTAATTACATTGCCGGTTGCCAAATTGCATTATCTCTTATAGTTTCCGAGATATGGACTATCGATAATTTACACCTTAGGCTCTGCTTCTAACTTGGGCCCAAATTGTAAAATGGTCTTATCTATTGGCGATTTCGTTCCAATTCACATTCCAAGTAATACTCGGCATGCTAATTACATTGCCGGTTGTCAAATTGCATTATCTCTTATAGTTTCCGAGATATGGACTATCGATAATTTACACCTTAGGCTCTGCTTCTAACTTGGGCCCAAATTGTAAAATGGTCTTATCTATTGGCGATTTCGTTCCAATTCACATTCCAAGTAATATTCGGCATGCTAATTACATTGCCGGTTGCCAAATTGCATTATCTCTTATAGTTTCCGAGATATGGACTATCGATAATTTACACCTTAGGCTCTGCTTCTAACTTGGGCCCAAATTGTAAAATGGTCTTATCTATTGGCGATTTCGTTCCAATTCACACTCCAAGTAATATTCGGCATGCTAATTACATTGCCGGTTGCGAAATTGCATTATCTCTTATAGTTTCCGAGATATGGACTATCAATAATTTACACCTTAGGCTCTGCTTCTAACTTGGGCCCAAATTGTAAAATGGTCTTATCTATTGGCGATTTCGTTCCAATTCACATTACAAGTAATATTCGGCATGCTAATTACATTGCCGGTTGCCAAATTGCATTATCTCTTATAGTTTCCGAGATATGGACTATCGATAATTTACACCTTAGGCTCTGCTTCTAACTTGGGCCCAAATTGTAAAATGGTCTTATCTATTGGCGATTTCGTTCCAATTCACATTCCAAGTAATATTCGGCATGCTAATTTCATTGCCGGTTGCCAAATTGCATTATCTCTTATAGTTTCCGAGATATGGACTATCGATAATTTACACCTTAGCCTCTGCTTCTAACTTGGGCCCAAATTGTAAAATGGTCTTATCTATTGGCGTTTTCGTTCCAATTCACATTCCAAGTAATATTCGGCATGCTAATTACATTGCCGGTTGCCAAATTGCATTATCTCTTATAGTTTCCGAGATATGGACTATCGATAATTTACACCTTAGGCTCTACTTCTAACTTGGGCCCAAATTGTAAAATGGTCTTCTCTATTGGCGATTTCGTTCCAATTCACATTCCAAGTAATATTCGGCATGCTAATTACATTGCCGGTTGCCAAATTGCATTATCTCTTATAGTTTACGAGATATGGACTATCGATAATTTACACCTTAGGCTCTGCTTCTAACTTGGGCCCAAACTGTAAAATGGTCTTATCTATTGGCGATTTCGTTCCAATTCACATTCCAAGTAATATTCGTCATGCTAATTACATTGCCGGTTGCCAAATTGCATTATCTCTTATAGTTTCCGAGATATGGACTATCGATAATTTACACCTTAGGCTCTGCTTCTAACTTGGGCCCAAATTGTAAAATGGTCTTCTCTATTGGCGATTTCGTTCCAATTCACATTCCAAGTAATATTCGGCATACTAATTACATTGCCGGTTGCCAAATTGCATTATCTCTTATAGTTTCCAAGATATGGACTATCGATAATTTACACCTTAGGCTCTGCTTCTAACTTGGGCCCAAATTGTAAAATGGTCTTCTCTATTGGCGATTTCGTTCCAATTCACATTCCAAGTAATATTCGGCATGCTAATTACATTGCCGGTTGCCAAATTGCATTATCTCTTATAGTTTCCGAGATATGGACTATCGATAATTTACACCTTAGGCTCTGCTTCTAACTTGGGCCCAAATTGTAAAATCGTCTTATCTATTGGCGATTTCGTTCCAATTCACATTCCAAGTAATATTCGGCATGCTAATTACATTGCCGGTTGCCAAATTGCATTATCTCTTATAGTTTCCGAGATATGGACTATCGATAATTTACACCTTAGGCTCTGCTTCTAACTTGGGCCCAAATTGTAAAATGGTCTTATCTATTGGTGATTTCGTCCCAATTCACATTCCAAGTGATATTCGGCATGCTAATTACATTACCGGTTGCGAAATTGCATTATCTCTTATAGTTTCCGAGATATGGACTATCAATAATTTACACCTTAGGCTCTTCTTCTAACTTGGGCCCAAATTGTAAAATGGTCTTATCTATTGGCGATTTCGTTCCAATTCACACTCCAAGTAATATTCGGCATGCTAATTACATTGCCGGTTGCCAAATTGCATTATCTCTTATAGTTTCCGAGATATGGACTCTCGATAATTTACACCTTAGGCTCTGCTTCTAACTTGGGCCCAAATTGTAAAATGGTCTTATCTATTGGCGATTTCGTTCCAATTCACATTCCAAGTAATATTCGGCATGCTAGTTACATTGCCGGTTGCCAAATTGCATTATCTCTTATAGTTGCCGAGATATGGACTATCGATAATTTACACCTTAGGCTCTGCTTCTAACTTGGGCCCAAATTGTAAAATGGTCTTATCTATTGGCGATTTCGTCCCAATTCACATTCCAAGTGATATTCGGCATGCTAATTACATTGCCGATTGCGAAATTGCATTATCTCTTATAGTTTCCGAGATATGGACTATCGATAATTTACACCTTAGGCTCTGCTTCTAACTTGGGCCCAAATTGTAAAATGGTCTTATCTATTGGCGATTTCGTTCCAATTCACATTCCAAGTAATATTCGGCATGCTAATTACATTGCCGGATGCCAAATTGCATTATCTCTTATAGTTTCCGAGATATGGACTATCGATAATTTACACCTTAGGCTCTGCTTCTATCTTGGGCCCAAATTGTAAAATGGTCTTATATATTGGCGATTTCGTTCCAATTCACATTCCAAGAAATATTCGGCATGCTAATTACATTGCCGGTTGCCAAATTGCATTATCTCTTATAGTTTCCGAGATATGGACCATCGATAATTTACACCATAGGCTCTGCTTCTAACTTGGGCCCAAATTGTAAAATGGTCTTATCTATTGGCGATTTCGTTCCAATTCACATTCCAAGTAATATTTGGCATGCTAATTACATTGCCGGTTGCCAAATTGCATTATCTCTTATAGTTTCCGAGATATGGACTATCGATAATTTACACCTTAGGCTCTGCTTCTAACTTGCTCCCAAATTGTAAAATGGTCTTATCTATTGGCGATTTCGTTCCAATTCACATTCCAAGTAATATTCGGCATGCTAATTACATTGCCGGTTGCCAAATTGAATTATCTCTTATAGTTTCCGAGATATGGACTATCGATAATTTACACCTTAGGCTCTGCTTCTAACTTGGGCCCAAATTGTAAAATGGTCTTATCTATTGGCGATTTCGTTCCAATTCACATTCCAAGTAATATTCGGCATGCTAATTACATTGCCGGTTGCCAAATTGCATTATCTCTTATAGTTTCCGAGATATGGACTATCGATAATTTACACCTTAGGCTCTGCTTCTAACTTGGGCCCAAATTGTAAAATGGTCTTATCTATTGGCGATTTCGTTCCAATTCACATTCCAAGTAATATTCGGCATGCTAATTACATTGCCGGTTGCCAAATTGCATTATCTCTTATAGTTTCCGAGATATTAACTCTCGTTAATTTACACCTAAGGCTCTGCTTCTAACTTGGGCCCAAATTGTAAAATGGCCTTATCTATTGGCGATTTCGTTCCAATTCACATTCCAAGTAATATTCGGCATGCTAATTACATTGCCGGTTGCCAAATTGCATTATCTCTTATAGTTTCCGAGATATGGACTATCGATAATTTACACCTTAGGCTCTGCTTCTAACTTGGGCCCAAATTGTAAAATGATCTTATCTATTGGCGATTTCGTTCCAATTCACATTCCAAGTAATATTCGGCATGCTAATTACATTGCCGGTTGCCAAATTGCATTATCTCTTATTGTTTCCGAGATATGGACTATCGATAATTTACACCTTAGGCTCTGCTTCTAACTTGGGCCCAAATTGTAAAATGGTCTTATCTATTGGCGATTTCGTTCCAATTCACATTCCAAGTAATATTCGGCATGCTAATTACATTGCCGGTTGCCAAATTGAATTATCTCTTATAGCTTCCGAGATATGGACTATCGATAATTTACACCTTAGGCTCTGCTTCTAACTTGGGCCCAAATTGTAAAATGGTCTTACCTATTGGCGATTTCGTTCCAATTCACATTCCAAGTAATATTCGGCATGCTAATTACATTGCCGGTTGCCAAATTGCATTATCTCTTATAGTTTCCGAGATAGGGACTATCGATAATTTACGCCTTAGGCTCTGCTTCTAACTTGGGCCCAAATTGTAAAATGGTCTTATCTATTGGCGATTTCGTTCCAATTCACATTCCAAGTAATATTCGGCATGCTAATTACATTGCCGGTTGCCAAATTGCATTATCTCTTATAGTTTCCGAGATATGGACTATCGATAATTTACACCTTAGGCTCTGCTTCTAACTTGGGCCCAAATTGTAAAATGGTCTTATCTATTGGCGATTTCGTTCCAATTCACATTCCAAGTAATATTCGGCATGCTAATTACATTGCCGGTTGCCAAATTGCATTATCTCTTATAGTTCCTGAGATATGGACTATCGATAATTTACACCTTAGGCTCTGCTTCTAACTTGGGCCCAAATTGTAAAATGGTCTTATCTATTGGCGATTTCGTCCCAATTCACATTCCAAGTGATATTCGGCATGCTAATTACATTGCCGGTTGCGAAATTGCATTATCTCTTATAGTTTCCGAGATATGGACTATCGATAATTTACACCTTAGGCTCTGCTTCTAACTTGGGCCCAAATTGTAAAATGGTCTTATCTATTGGCGATTTCGTTCCAATTCACATTCCAAGTAATATTCGGCATGCTAATTACATTGCCGGTTGCCAAATTGCATTATCTCTTATAGTTTCCGAGATATGGACTATCGATAATTTACACCTTAGGCTCTGCTTCTAACTTGGGCCCAAATTGTAAAATGGTCTTATCTATTGGCGATTTCGTTCCAATTCACATTCCAAGTAATATTCGGCATGCTAATTACATTGCCGGTTGCCAAATTGCATTATCTCTTATAGTTCCCGAGATATGGACTATCGATAATTTACACCTTAGGCTCTGCTTCTAACTTGGGCCCAAATTGTAAAATGGTCTTATCTATTGGCGATTTCGTCCCAATTCACATTCCAAGTGATATTCGGCATGCTAATTACATTGCCGGTTGCGAAATTGCATTATCTCTTATAGTTTCCGAGATATGGACTATCGATAATTTACACCTTAGGCTCTGCTTCTAACTTGGGCCCAAATTGTAAAATGGTCTTATCTATTGGCGATTTCGTTCCAATTCACATTCCAAGTAATATTCGGCATGCTAATTACATTGCCGGTTGCCAAATTGCATTATCTCTTATAGTTTCCGAGATATGGACTATCGATAATTTACACCTTAGGCTCTGCTTCTAACTTGGGCCCAAATTGTAAAATGGTCTTATCTATTGGCGATTTCGTTCCAATTCACATTCCAAGTAATATTCGGCATGCTAATTACATTGCCGGTTGCCAAATTGCATTATCTCTTATAGTTTCCGAGATATGGACTATCGATAATTTACACATTAGGCTCTGCTTCTAACTTGGGCCCAAATTGTAAAATGGTCTTATCTATTGGCGATTTTGTTCCAATTCACATTCCAAGTAATATTCGGCATGCTAATTACATTGCCGGTTGCCAAATTGCATTATCTCTTATAGTTTCCGAGATATGGACTATCGATAATTTACACCTTAGGCTCTGCTTCTAACTTGGGCCCAAATTGTAAAATGGTCTTATCTATTGGCGATTTCGTCCTAATTCACATTCCAAGTAATATTCGGCATGCTAATTACATTGCCGGTTGCCAAATTGCATTATCTCTTATAGTTTCCGAGATATGGACTATCGATAATTTACACCTTAGGCTCTGCTTCTAATTTGGGCCCAAATTGTAAAATGGTCTTATCTATTGGCGATTTCGTTCCAATTCACACTCCTAGTAATATTCGGCATGCTAATTACATTGCCGGTTGCGAAATTGCATTATCTCTTATAGTTTCCGAGATATGGACTATCAATAATTTACACCTTAGGCTCTGCTTCTAAATTGGGCCCAAATTGTAAAATGGTCTTATCTATTGGCGATTTCGTTCCAATTCACATTCCAAGTAATATTCGGCATGCTAATTACATTGCCGGTTGCCAAATTGCATTATCTCTTATAGTTTCCGAGATATGGACTATCGATAATTTACACCTTAGGCTCTGCTTCTAACTTGGGCCCAAATTGTAAAATGGCCTTATCTATTGGCGATTTCGTCCCAATTCACATTCCAAGTAATATTCGGCATGCTAATTACATTGCCGGTTGCGAAATTGCATTATCTCTTATAGTTTCAGAGATATGGACTATCGATAATTTACACCTTAGGCTCTGCTTCTAACTTGGGCCCAAATTGTAAAATGGTCTTATCTATTGGCAATTTCGTTCCAATTCACATTCCAAGTAATATTCGGCATGCTAATTACATTGCCGGTTGCCAAATTGCATTATCTCTTATAGTTTCCGAGATATGGACTATCGATACTTTACACCTTAGGCTCTGCTTCTAACTTGGGCCCAAATTGTAAAATGGTCTTATCTATTGGCGATTTCGTTCCAATTCACATTCCAAGTAATATTCGGCATGCTGATTACATTGCCGGTTGCCAAATTGCATTAACTCTTATAGTTTCCGAGATATGGACTATCGATAATTTACACCTTAGGCTCTGCTTCTAACTTGGGCCCAAATTGTAAAATGGTCTTATCTATTGGCGATTTCGTTCCAATTCACATTCCAAGTAATATTCGGCATGCTAATTTCATTGCCGGTTGCCAAATTGCATTATCTCTTATAGTTTCCGAGATATGGACTATCGATAATTTACACCATAGGCTCTGCTTCTAACTTGGGCCCAAATTGTAAAATGGCCTTATCTATTGGCGATTTCGTTCCAATTCACATTCCAAGTAATATTCGGCATGCTAATTACATTGCCGGTTGCCAAATTGCATTATCTCTTATAGTTTCCGAGTTATGGACTATCGATAATTTACACCTTAGGCTCTGCTTCTAACTTGGGCCCAAATTGTAAAATGGTCTTATCTATTGGCGATTTCGTTCCAATTCACATTCCAAGTAATATTCGGCATGCTAATTACATTGCCGGTTGCCAAATTGCATTATCTCTTATAGTTTCCGAGATATGGACTATCGATAATTTACACCTTAGGCTCTGCTTCTAACTTGGGCCCAAATTGTAAAATGGTCTTATCTATTGGCGATTTCGTTCCAATTCACATTCCAAGTAATATTCGTCATGCTATTTACATTGCCGGTTGCCAAATTGCATTATCTCTTATAGTTTCCGAGATATGGACTATCGATAATTTACACCTTAGGCTCTGCTTCTAACTTGGGCCCAAATTGTAAAATGGTCTTCTCTATTGGCGATTTCGTTCCAATTCACATTCCAAGTAATATTCGGCATGCTAATTACATTGCCGGTTACCAAATTGCATTATCTCTTATAGTTTCCGAGATATGGACTATCGATAATTTACACCTTAGGCTCTGCTTCTAACTTGGGCCCAAATTGTAAAATGGTCTTATCTATTGGCGATTTCGTTCCAATTCACATTCCAAGTAATATTCGGCATGCTAATTACATTGCCGGTTGCCAAATTGCATTATCTCTTATAGTTTCCGAGATATGGACTATCGATAATTTACACCTTAGGCTCTGCTTCTAACTTGGGCCCAAATTGTAAAATGGTCTTATCTATTGGCGATTTCGTTCCAATTCACATTCCAAGTAATATTCGGCATGCTAATTACATTGCCGGTTGCCAAATTGCATTATCTCTTATAGTTTCCGAGATATGGACTATCGATAATTTACACCTTAGGCTCTGCTTCTAACTTGGGCCCAAATTGTAAAATGGTCTTATCTATTGGCGATTTCGTTCCAATTCACACTCCTAGTAATATTCGGCATGCTAATTACATTGCCGGTTGCGAAATTGCATTATCTCTTATAGTTTCCGAGATATGGACTATCAATAATTTACACCTTAAGCTCTGCTTCTAAATTGGGCCCAAATTGTAAAATGGTCTTATCTATTGGCGATTTCGTTCCAATTCACATTCCAAGTAATATTCGGCATGCTAATTACATTGCCGGTTGCCAAATTGCATTATCTCTTATAGTTTCCGAGATATGGACTATCGATAATTTACACCTTAGGCTCTGCTTCTAACTTGGGCCCAAATTGTAAAATGGCCTTATCTATTGGCGATTTCGTCCCAATTCACATTCCAAGTAATATTCGGCATGCTAATTACATTACCGGTTGCGAAATTGCATTATCTCTTATAGTTTCAGAGATATGGACTATCGATAATTTACACCTTAGGCTCTGCTTCTAACTTGGGCCCAAATTGTAAAATGGTCTTATCTATTGGCAATTTCGTTCCCATTCACATTCCAAGTAATATTCGGCATGCTAATTACATTGCCGGTTGCCAAATTGCATTATCTTTTATAGTTTCCGAGATATGGACTATCGATACTTTACACCTTAGGCTCTGCTTCTAACTTGGGCCCAAATTGTAAAATGGTCTTATCTATTGGCGATTTCGTTCCAATTCACATTCCAAGTAATATTCGGCATGCTGATTACATTGCCGGTTGCCAAAATGCATTAACTCTTATAGTTTCCGAGATATGGACTATCGATAATTTACACCTTAGGCTCTGCTTCTAACTTGGGCCCAAATTGTAAAATGGTCTTATCTATTGGCGATTTCGTTCCAATTCACATTCCTAGTAATATTCGGCATGCTAATTTCATTGCCGGTTGCCAAATTGCATTATCTCTTATAGTTTCCGAGATATGGACTATCAATTATTTACACCATAGGCTCTGCTTCTAACTTGGGCCCAAATTGTAAAATGGCCTTATCTATTGGCGATTTCGTTCCAATTCACATTCCAAGTAATATTCGGCATGCTAATTACATTGCCGGTTGCCAAATTGCATTATCTCTTATAGTTTCCGAGTTATGGACTATCGATAATTTACACCTTAGGCTCTGCTTCTAACTTGGGCCCAAATTGTAAAATGGTCTTATCTATTGGCGATTTCGTTCCAATTCACATTCCAAGTAATATTCGGCATGCTAATTACATTGCCGGTTGCCAAATTGCATTATCTCTTATAGTTTCCGAGATATGGACTATCGATAATTTACACCTTAGGCTCTGCTTCTAACTTGGGCCCAAATTGTAAAATGGTCTTATCTATTAACGATTTCGTTCCAATTCACATTCCAAGTAATATTCGGCATGCTAATTACATTGCCGGTTGCCAAATTGCATTATCTCTTATAGTTTCCGAGATATGGACTATCGATAATTTACACCTTAGGCTCTGCTTCTAACTTGGACCCAAATTGTAAAATGGTCTTATCTATTGGCGATTTCGTCCCAATTCACATTCCAAGTGATATTCGGCATGCTAATTACATTGCCGGTTGCGAAATTGCATTATCTCTTATAGTTTCCGAGATATGGACTATCAATAATTTACACCTTAGGCTCTGCTTCTAACTTGGGCCCAAATTGTAAAATGGTCTTATCTATTGGCGATTTCGTTCCAATTCACATTCCAAGTAATATTCGGCATGCTAATTACATTGCCGGTTGCCAAATTGCATTATCTCTTATAGTTTCCGAGATATGGACTATCGATAATTTACACCTTAGGCTCTGCTTCTAACTTGGGCCCAAATTGTAAAATGGTCTTATCTATTGGCGATTTCGTTCCAATTCACATTCCAAGTAATATTCGGCATGCTGATTACATTGCCGGTTGCCAAAATGCATTAACTCTTATAGTTTCCGAGATATGGACTATCGATAATTTACACCTTAGGCTCTGCTTCTAACTTGGGCCCAAATTGTAAAATGGTCTTATCTATTGGCGATTTCGTTCCAATTCACATTCCAAGTAATATTCGGCATGCTAATTTCATTGCCGGTTGCCAAATTGCATTATCTCTTATAGTTTCCGAGATATGGACTATCGATTATTTACACCATAGGCTCTGCTTCTAACTTGGGCCCAAATTGTAAAATGGCCTTATCTATTGGCGATTTCGTTCCAATTCACATTCCAAGTAATATTCGGCATGCTAATTACATTGCCGGTTGCCAAATTGCATTATCTCTTATAGTTTCCGAGTTATGGACTATCGATAATTTACACCTTAGGCTCTGCTTCTAACTTGGGCCCAAATTGTAAAATGGTCTTATCTATTGGCGATTTCGTTCCAATTCACATTCCAAGTAATATTCGGCATGCTAATTACATTGCCGGTTGCCAAATTGCATTATCTCTTATAGTTTCCGAGATATGGACTATCGATAATTTACACCTTAGGCTCTGCTTCTAACTTGGGCCCAAATTGTAAAATGGTCTTATCTATTGGCGATTTCGTTCCAATTCACATTCCAAGTAATATTCGGCATGCTAATTACATTGCCGGTTGCCAAATTGCATTATCTCTTATAGTTTCCGAGATATGGACTATCGATAATTTACACCTTAGGCTCTGCTTCTAACTTAGACCCAAATTGTAAAATGGTCTTATCTATTGGCGATTTCGTCCCAATTCACATTCCAAGTGATATTCGGCATGCTAATTACATTGCCGGTTGCGAAATTGCATTATCTCTTATAGTTTCCGAGATATGGACTATCAATAATTTACACCTTAGGCTCTGCTTCTAACTTGGGCCCAAATTGTAAAATGGTCTTATCTATTGGCGATTTCGTTCCAATTCACATTCCAAGTAATATTCGGCATGCTAATTACATTGCCGGTTGCCAAATTGCATTATCTCTTATAGTTTCCGAGATATGGACTATCGATAATTTACACCTTGGGCTCTGCTTCTAACTTGGGCCCAAATTGTAAAATGGTCTTATCTATTGGCGATTTCGTTCCAATTCACATTCCAAGTAATATTCGGCATGCTAATTACATTGCCGGTTGCCAAATTGCATTATCTCTTATAGTTTCCGAGATATGGACTATCGATAATTTACACCTTAGGCTCTGCTTCAAACTTGGGCCCAAATTGTAAAATGGTCTTATCTATTGGCGATTTCGTTCCAATTCACACTCCAAGTAATATTCGGCATGCTAATTACATTGCCGGTTGCGAAATTGCATTATCTCTTATAGTTTCCGAGATATGGACTATCGATAATTTACACCTTAGGCTCTGCTTCTAACTTGGGCCCAAATTGTAAAATGGTCTTATCTATTGGCGATTTCGTTCCAATTCACATTCCAAGTAATATTCGGCATGCTAATTACATTGCCGGTTGCCAAATTGCATTATCTCTTATAGTTTCCGAGATATGGACTATCGATAATTTACACCTTAGGCTCTGCTTCTAACTTGGGCCCAAATTGTAAAATGGTCTTATCTATTGGCGATTTCGTTCCAATTCACATTCCAAGTAATATTCGGCATGCTAATTACATTGCCGGTTGCCAAATTGCATTATCTCTTATAGTTTCCGAGATATTAACTATCGTTAATTTACACCTAAGGCTCTGCTTCTAACTTGGGCCCAAATTGTAAAATGGCCTTATCTATTGGCGATTTCGTTCCAATTCACATTCCAAGTAATATTCGGCATGCTAATTACATTGCCGGTTGCCAAATTGCATTATCTCTTATAGTTTCCGAGTTATGGACTATCGATAATTTACACCTTAGGCTCTGCTTCTAACTTGGGCCCAAATTGTAAAATGGTCTTATCTATTGGCGATTTCGTTCCAATTCACATTCCAAGTAATATTCGGCATGCTAATTACATTGCCGGTTGCCAAATTGCATTATCTCTTATAGTTTCCGAGATATGGACTATCGATAATTTACACCTTAGGCTCTGCTTCTAACTTGGGCCCAAATTGTAAAATGGTCTTATCTATTGGCGATTTCGTTCCAATTCACATTCCAAGTAATATTCGGCATGCTAATTACATTGCCGGTTGCCAAATTGCATTATCTCTTATAGTTTCCGAGATATGGACTATCGATAATTTACACCTTAGGCTCTGCTTCTAACTTAGACCCAAATTGTAAAATGGTCTTATCTATTGGCGATTTCGTCCCAATTCACATTCCAAGTGATATTCGGCATGCTAATTACATTGCCGGTTGCGAAATTGCATTATCTCTTATAGTTTCCGAGATATGGACTATCAATAATTTACACCTTAGGCTCTGCTTCTAACTTGGGCCCAAATTGTAAAATGGTCTTATCTATTGGCGATTTCGTTCCAATTCACATTCCAAGTAATATTCGGCATGCTAATTACATTGCCGGTTGCCAAATTGCATTATCTCTTATAGTTTCCGAGATATGGACTATCGATAATTTACACCTTGGGCTCTGCTTCTAACTTGGGCCCAAATTGTAAAATGGTCTTATCTATTGGCGATTTCGTTCCAATTCACATTCCAAGTAATATTCGGCATGCTAATTACATTGCCGGTTGCCAAATTGCATTATCTCTTATAGTTTCCGAGATATGGACTATCGATAATTTACACCTTAGGCTCTGCTTCAAACTTGGGCCCAAATTGTAAAATGGTCTTATCTATTGGCGATTTCGTTCCAATTCACACTCCAAGTAATATTCGGCATGCTAATTACATTGCCGGTTGCGAAATTGCATTATCTCTTATAGTTTCCGAGATATGGACTATCGATAATTTACACCTTAGGCTCTGCTTCTAACTTGGGCCCAAATTGTAAAATGGTCTTATCTATTGGCGATTTCGTTCCAATTCACATTCCAAGTAATATTCGGCATGCTAATTACATTGCCGGTTGCCAAATTGCATTATCTCTTATAGTTTCCGAGATATGGACTATCGATAATTTACACCTTAGGCTCTGCTTCTAACTTGGGCCCAAATTGTAAAATGGTCTTATCTATTGGCGATTTCGTTCCAATTCACATTCCAAGTAATATTCGGCATGCTAATTACATTGCCGGTTGCCAAATTGCATTATCTCTTATAGTTTCCGAGATATTAACTATCGTTAATTTACACCTAAGGCTCTGCTTCTAACTTGGGCCCAAATTGTAAAATGGCCTTATCTATTGGCGATTTCGTTCCAATTCACATTCCAAGTAATATTCGGCATGCTAATTACATTGCCGGTTGCCAAATTGCATTATCTCTTATAGTTTCCGAGATATGGACTATCGATAATTTACACCTTAGGCTCTGCTTCTAACTTGGGCCCAAATTGTAAAATGATCTTATCTATTGGCGATTTCGTTCCAATTCACATTCCAAGTAATATTCGGCATGCTAATTACATTGCCGGTTGCCAAATTGCATTATCTCTTATAGTTTCCGAGATATGGACTATCGATAATTTACACCTTAGGCTCTGCTTCTAACTTGGGCCCAAATTGTAAAATGGTCTTATCTATTGGCGATTTCGTTCCAATTCACATTCCAAGTAATATTCGGCATGCTAATTACATTGCCGGTTGCCAAATTGAATTATCTCTTATAGTTTCCGAGATATGGACTATCGATAATTTACACCTTAGGCTCTGCTTCTAACTTGGGCCCAAATTGTAAAATGGTCTTACCTATTGGCGATTTCGTTCCAATTCACATTCCAAGTAATATTCGGCATGCTAATTACATTGCCGGTTGCCAAATTGCATTATCTCTTATAGTTTCCGAGATAGGGACTATCGATAATTTACACCTTAGGCTCTGCTTCTAACTTGGGCCCAAATTGTAAAATGGTCTTATCTATTGGCGATTTCGTTCCAATTCACATTCCAAGTAATATTCGGCATGCTAATTACATTGCCGGTTGCCAAATTGCATTATCTCTTATAGTTTCCGAGATATGGACTATCGATAATTTACACCTTAGGCTCTGCTTCTAACTTGAGCCCAAATTGTAAAATGGTCTTATCTATTGGCGATTTCGTTCCAATTCACATTCCAAGTAATATTCGGCATGCTAATTACATTGCCGGTTGCCAAATTGAATTATCTCTTATAGTTTCCGAGATATGGACTATCGATAATTTACACCTTAGGCTCTGCTTCTAACTTGGGCCCAAATTGTAAAATGGTCTTACCTATTGGCGATTTCGTTCCAATTCACATTCCAAGTAATATTCGGCATGCTAATTACATTGCCGGTTGCCAAATTGCATTATCTCTTATAGTTTCCGAGATATGGACTATCGATAATTTACACCTTAGGCTCTGCTTCTAACTTGGGCCCAAATTGTAAAATGGTCTTATCTATTGGCGATTTCGTTCCAATTCACATTCCAAGTAATATTCGGCATGCTAATTACATTGCCGGTTGCCAAATTGCATTATCTCTTATAGTTTCCGAGATATGGACTATCGATAATTTACACCTTAGGCTCTGCTTCTAACTTGGGCCCAAATTGTAAAATGGTCTTATCTATTGGCGATTTCGTCCCAATTCACATTCCAAGTGATATTCGGCATGCTAATTACATTGCCGGTTGCGAAATTGCATTATCTCTTATAGTTTCCGAGATATGGACTATCGATAATTTACACCTTAGGCTCTGCTTCTAACTTGGGCCCAAATTGTAAAATGGTCTTATCTATTGGCGATTTCGTTCCAATTCACATTCCAAGTAATATTCGGCATGCTAATTACATTGCCGGTTGCCAAATTGCATTATCTCTTATAGTTTCCGAGATATGGACTATCGATAATTTACACCTTAGGCTCTGCTTCTAACTTGGGCCCAAATTGTAAAATGGTTTTATCTATTGGCGATTTCGTTCCAATTCACATTCCAAGTAATATTCGGCATGCTAATTACATTGCCGGTTGCCAAATTGCATTATCTCTTATAGTTTCCGAGATATGGACTATCGATAATTTACACCTTAGGCTCTGCTTCTAACTTGGGCCCAAATAGTAAAATGGTCTTATCTATTGGCGATTTCGTTCCAATTCACATTTCAAGTAATATTTGGCATGCTAATTACATTGCCGGTTGCCAAATTGAATTATCTCTTATAGTTTCCGAGATATGGACTATCGATAATTTACACCTTAGGCTCTGCTTCTAACATCGGCCCAAATTGTAAAATGGTCTTACCTATTGGCGATTTAGTTGCAATTCACATTCCAAGTAATATTCGGCATGCTAATTACATTGCCGGTTGCCAAATTGCATTATCTCTTATAGTTTCCGAGATATGGACTATCGATAATTTACACCTTAGGCTCTGCTTCTAACTTGGGCCCAAATTGTAAAATGGTCTTATCTATTGGCGATTTCGTTCCAATTCACACTCCAAGTAATATTCGGCATGCTAATTACATTGCCGGTTGCCAAATTGCATTATCTCTTATAGTTTCCGAGATATGGACTCTCGATAATTTACACCTTAGGCTCTGCTTCTAACTTGGGCCCAAATTGTAAAATGGTCTTATCTATTGGCGATTTCGTTCCAATTCACACTCCAAGTAATATTCGGCATGCTAATTACATTGCCGGTTGCCAAATTGCATTATCTCTTATAGTTTCCGAGATATGGACTCTCGATAATTTACACCTTAGGCTCTGCTTCTAACTTGGGCCCAAATTGTAAAATGGTCTTATCTATTGGCGATTTCGTCCCAATTCACATTCCAAGTGATATTCGGCATGCTAATTACATTGCCGGTTGCGAAATTGCATTATCTCTTATAGTTTCCGAGATATGGACTATCAATAATTTACACCTTAGGCTCTGCTTCTAACTTGGGCCCAAATTGTAAAATGGTCTTATCTATTGGCGATTTCGTTCCAATTCACATTCCAAGTAATATTCGGCATGCTAATTACATTGCCGGTTGCCAAATTGCATTATCTCTTATAGTTTCCGAGATATGGACTATCGATAATTTACACCTTGGGCTCTGCTTCTAACTTGGGCCCAAATTGTAAAATGGTCTTATCTATTGGCGATTTCGTTCCAATTCACATTCCAAGTAATATTCGGCATGCTAATTACATTGCCGGTTGCCAAATTGCATTATCTCTTATAGTTTCCGAGATATGGACTATCGATAATTTACACCTTAGGCTCTGCTTCAAACTTGGGCCCAAATTGTAAAATGGTCTTATCTATTGGCGATTTCGTTCCAATTCACACTCCAAGTAATATTCGGCATGCTAATTACATTGCCGGTTGCGAAATTGCATTATCTCTTATAGTTTCCGAGATATGGACTATCGATAATTTACACCTTAGGCTCTGCTTCTAACTTGGGCCCAAATTGTAAAATGGTCTTATCTATTGGCGATTTCGTTCCAATTCACATTCCAAGTAATATTCGGCATGCTAATTACATTGCCGGTTGCCAAATTGCATTATCTCTTATAGTTTCCGAGATATGGACTATCGATAATTTACACCTTAGGCTCTGCTTCTAACTTGGGCCCAAATTGTAAAATGGTCTTATCTATTGGCGATTTCGTTCCAATTCACATTCCAAGTAATATTCGGCATGCTAATTACATTGCCGGATGCCAAATTGCATTATCTCTTATAGTTTCCGAGATATGGACTATCGATAATTTACACCTTAGGCTCTGCTTCTATCTTGGGCCCAAATTGTAAAATGGTCTTATATATTGGCGATTTCGTTCCAATTCACATTCCAAGTAATATTCGGCATGCTAATTACATTGCCGGTTGCCAAATTGCATTATCTCTTATAGTTTCCGAGATATGGACCATCGATAATTTACACCATAGGCTCTGCTTCTAACTTGGGCCCAAATTGTAAAATGGTCTTATCTATTGGCGATTTCGTTCCAATTCACATTCCAAGTAATATTTGGCATGCTAATTACATTGCCGGTTGCCAAATTGCATTATCTCTTATAGTTTCCGAGATATGGACTATCGATAATTTACACCTTAGGCTCTGCTTCTAACTTGCTCCCAAATTGTAAAATGGTCTTATCTATTGGCGATTTCGTTCCAATTCACATTCCAAGTAATATTCGGCATGCTAATTACATTGCCGGTTGCCAAATTGAATTATCTCTTATAGTTTCCGAGATATGGACTATCGATAATTTACACCTTAGGCTCTGCTTCTAACTTGGGCCCAAATTGTAAAATGGTCTTATCTATTGGCGATTTCGTTCCAATTCACATTCCAAGTAATATTCGGCATGCTAATTACATTGCCGGTTGCCAAATTGCATTATCTCTTATAGTTTCCGAGATATGGACTATCGATAATTTACACCTTAGGCTCTGCTTCTAACTTGGGCCCAAATTGTAAAATGGTCTTATCTATTGGCGATTTCGTTCCAATTCACATTCCAAGTAATATTCGGCATGCTAATTACATTGCCGGTTGCCAAATTGCATTATCTCTTATAGTTTCCGAGATATTAACTATCGTTAATTTACACCTAAGGCTCTGCTTCTAACTTGGGCCCAAATTGTAAAATGGCCTTATCTATTGGCGATTTCGTTCCAATTCACATTCCAAGTAATATTCGGCATGCTAATTACATTGCCGGTTGCCAAATTGCATTATCTCTTATAGTTTCCGAGATATGGACTATCGATAATTTACACCTTAGGCTCTGCTTCTAACTTGGGCCCAAATTGTAAAATGATCTTATCTATTGGCGATTTCGTTCCAATTCACATTCCAAGTAATATTCGGCATGCTAATTACATTGCCGGTTGCCAAATTGCATTATCTCTTATAGTTTCCGAGATATGGACTATCGATAATTTACACCTTAGGCTCTGCTTCTAACTTGGGCCCAAATTGTAAAATGGTCTTATCTATTGGCGATTTCGTTCCAATTCACATTCCAAGTAATATTCGGCATGCTAATTACATTGCCGGTTGCCAAATTGAATTATCTCTTATAGTTTCCGAGATATGGACTATCGATAATTTACACCTTAGGCTCTGCTTCTAACTTGGGCCCAAATTGTAAAATGGTCTTACCTATTGGCGATTTCGTTCCAATTCACATTCCAAGTAATATTCGGCATGCTAATTACATTGCCGGTTGCCAAATTGCATTATCTCTTATAGTTTCCGAGATAGGGACTATCGATAATTTACACCTTAGGCTCTGCTTCTAACTTGGGCCCAAATTGTAAAATGGTCTTATCTATGGCGATTTCGTTCCAATTCACATTCCAAGTAATATTCGGCATGCTAATTACATTGCCGGTTGCCAAATTGCATTATCTCTTATAGTTTCCGAGATATGGACTATCGATAATTTACACCTTAGGCTCTGCTTCTAACTTGAGCCCAAATTGTAAAATGGTCTTATCTATTGGCGATTTCGTTCCAATTCACATTCCAAGTAATATTCGGCATGCTAATTACATTGCCGGTTGCCAAATTGAATTATCTCTTATAGTTTCCGAGATATGGACTATCGATAATTTACACCTTAGGCTCTGCTTCTAACTTGGGCCCAAATTGTAAAATGGTCTTACCTATTGGCGATTTCGTTCCAATTCACATTCCAAGTAATATTCGGCATGCTAATTACATTGCCGGTTGCCAAATTGCATTATCTCTTATAGTTTCCGAGATATGGACTATCGATAATTTACACCTTAGGCTCTGCTTCTAACTTGGGCCCAAATTGTAAAATGGTCTTATCTATTGGCGATTTCGTTCCAATTCACATTCCAAGTAATATTCGGCATGCTAATTACATTGCCGGTTGCCAAATTGCATTATCTCTTATAGTTTCCGAGATATGGACTATCGATAATTTACACCTTAGGCTCTGCTTCTAACTTGGGCCCAAATTGTAAAATGGTCTTATCTATTGGCGATTTCGTCCCAATTCACATTCCAAGTGATATTCGGCATGCTAATTACATTGCCGATTGCGAAATTGCATTATCTCTTATAGTTTCCGAGATATGGACTATCGATAATTTACACCTTAGGCTCTGCTTCTAACTTGGGCCCAAATTGTAAAATGGTCTTATCTATTGGCGATTTCGTTCCAATTCACATTCCAAGTAATATTCGGCATGCTAATTACATTGCCGGTTGCCAAATTGCATTATCTCTTATAGTTTCCGAGATATGGACTATCGATAATTTACACCTTAGGCTCTGCTTCTAACTTGGGCCCAAATTGTAAAATGGTTTTATCTATTGGCGATTTCGTTCCAATTCACATTCCAAGTAATATTCGGCATGCTAATTACATTGCCGGTTGCCAAATTGCATTATCTCTTATAGTTTCCGAGATATGGACTATCGATAATTTACACCTTAGGCTCTGCTTCTAACTTGGGCCCAAATTGTAAAATGGTCTTATCTATTGGCGATTTCGTTCCAATTCACATTTCAAGTAATATTTGGCATGCTAATTACATTGCCGGTTGCCAAATTGAATTATCTCTTATAGTTTCCGAGATATGGACTATCGATAATTTACACCTTAGGCTCTGCTTCTAACATCGGCCCAAATTGTAAAATGGTCTTACCTATTGGCGATTTAGTTGCAATTCACATTCCAAGTAATATTCGGCATGCTAATTACATTGCCGGTTGCCAAATTGCATTATCTCTTATAGTTTCCGAGATATGGACTATCGATAATTTACACCTTAGGCTCTGCTTCTAACTTGGGCCCAAATTGTAAAATGGTCTTATCTATTGGCGATTTCGTTCCAATTCACACTCCAAGTAATATTCGGCATGCTAATTACATTGCCGGTTGCCAAATTGCATTATCTCTTATAGTTTCCGAGATATGGACTCTCGATAATTTACACCTTAGGCTCTGCTTCTAACTTGGGCCCAAATTGTAAAATGGTCTTATCTATTGGCGATTTCGTTCCAATTCACACTCCAAGTAATATTCGGCATGCTAATTACATTGCCGGTTGCCAAATTGCATTATCTCTTATAGTTTCCGAGATATGGACTCTCGATAATTTACACCTTAGGCTCTGCTTCTAACTTGGGCCCAAATTGTAAAATGGTCTTATCTATTGGCGATTTCGTTCCAATTCACATTCCAAGTAATATTCGGCATGCTAATTACATTGCCGGTTGCCAAATTGCATTATCTCTTATAGTTTCCGAGATATGGACTATCGATAATTTACACCTTAGGCTCTGCTTCTAACTTGGGCCCAAATTGTAAAATGGTCTTATCTATTGGCGATTTCGTCCCAATTCACATTCCAAGTGATATTCGGCATGCTAATTACATTGCCGATTGCGAAATTGCATTATCTCTTATAGTTTCCGAGATATGGACTATCGATAATTTACACCTTAGGCTCTGCTTCTAACTTGGGCCCAAATTGTAAAATGGTCTTACCTATTGGCGATTTCGTTCCAATTCACATTCCAAGTAATATTCGGCATGCTAATTACATTGCCGGTTGCCAAATTGCATTATCTCTTATAGTTTCCGAGATATGGACTATCGATAATTTACACCTTAGGCTCTGCTTCTAACTTGGGCCCAAATTGTAAAATGGTCTTATCTATTGGCGATTTCGTTCCAATTCACATTCCAAGTAATATTCGGCATGCTAATTACATTGCCGGTTGCCAAATTGCATTATCTCTTATAGTTTCCGAGATATTAACTATCGTTAATTTACACCTAAGGCTCTGCTTCTAACTTGGGCCCAAATTGTAAAATGGCCTTATCTATTGGCGATTTCGTTCCAATTCACATTCCAAGTAATATTCGGCATGCTAATTACATTGCCGGTTGCCAAATTGCATTATCTCTTATAGTTTCCGAGATATGGACTATCGATAATTTACACCTTAGGCTCTGCTTCTAACTTGGGCCCAAATTGTAAAATGATCTTATCTATTGGCGATTTCGTTCCAATTCACATTCCAAGTAATATTCGGCATGCTAATTACATTGCCGGTTGCCAAATTGCATTATCTCTTATTGTTTCCGAGATATGGACTATCGATAATTTACACCTTAGGCTCTGCTTCTAACTTGGGCCCAAATTGTAAAATGGTCTTATCTATTGGCGATTTCGTTCCAATTCACATTCCAAGTAATATTCGGCATGCTAATTACATTGCCGGTTGCCAAATTGAATTATCTCTTATAGCTTCCGAGATATGGACTATCGATAATTTACACCTTAGGCTCTGCTTCTAACTTGGGCCCAAATTGTAAAATGGTCTTACCTATTGGCGATTTCGTTCCAATTCACATTCCAAGTAATATTCGGCATGCTAATTACATTGCCGGTTGCCAAATTGCATTATCTCTTATAGTTTCCGAGATAGGGACTATCGATAATTTACGCCTTAGGCTCTGCTTCTAACTTGGGCCCAAATTGTAAAATGGTCTTATCTATTGGCGATTTCGTTCCAATTCACATTCCAAGTAATATTCGGCATGCTAATTACATTGCCGGTTGCCAAATTGCATTATCTCTTATAGTTTCCGAGATATGGACTATCGATAATTTACACCTTAGGCTCTGCTTCTAACTTGAGCCCAAATTGTAAAATGGTCTTATCTATTGGCGATTTCGTTCCAATTCACATTCCAAGTAATATTCGGCATACTAATTACATTGCCGGTTGCCAAATTGAATTATCTCTTATAGTTTCCGAGATATGGACTATCGATAATTTACACCTTAGGCTCTGCTTCTAACTTGGGCCCAAATTTTAAAATGGTCTTACCTATTGGCGATTTCGTTCCAATTCACATTCCAAGTAATATTCGGCATGCTAATTACATTGCCGGTTGCCAAATTGCATTATCTCTTATAGTTTCCGAGATATGGACTATCGATAATTTACACCTTAGACTCTGCTTCTAACTTGGGCCCAAATTGTAAAATGGTCTTATCTATTGGCGATTTCGTTCCAATTCACATTCCAAGTAATATTCGGCATGCTAATTACATTGCCGGTTGCCAAATTGCATTATCTCTTATAGTTCCCGAGATATGGACTATCGATAATTTACACCTTAGGCTCTGCTTCTAACTTGGGCCCAAATTGTAAAATGGTCTTATCTATTGGCGATTTCGTCCCAATTCACATTCCAAGTGATATTCGGCATGCTAATTACATTGCCGGTTGCGAAATTGCATTATCTCTTATAGTTTCCGAGATATGGACTATCGATAATTTACACCTTAGGCTCTGCTTCTAACTTGGGCCCAAATTGTAAAATGGTCTTATCTATTGGCGATTTCGTTCCAATTCACATTCCAAGTAATATTCGGCATGCTAATTACATTGCCGGTTGCCAAATTGCATTATCTCTTATAGTTTCCGAGATATGGACTATCGATAATTTACACCTTAGGCTCTGCTTCTAACTTGGGCCCAAATTGTAAAATGGTTTTATCTATTGGCGATTTCGTTCCAATTCACATTCCAAGTAATATTCGGCATGCTAATTACATTGCCGGTTGCCGAATTGCATTATCTCTTATAGTTTCCGAGATATGGACTATCGATAATTTACACCTTAGGCTCTGCTTCTAACTTGGGCCCAAATTGTAAAATGGTCTTATCTATTGACGATTTCGTTCCAATTCACATTCCAAGTAATATTCGGCATGCTAATTACATTGCCTGTTGCCAAATTGCATTATCTCTTATAGTTTCCGAGATATGGACTATCGATAATTTACACCTTAGGCTCTGCTTCTAACTTGGGCCCAAATTGTAAAATGGTCTTATCTATTGGCGATTTCGTTCCAATTCACATTCCAAGTAATATTCGGCATGCTAATTACATTGCCGGTTGCCAAATTGCTTTATCTCTTATAGTTTCCGAGATATGGACTATCGATAATTTACACCTTAGGCTCTGCTTCTTACTTGGGCCCAAATTGTAAAATGGTCTTATCTATTGGCGATTTCGTTCCAATTCACACTCCAAGTAATATTCGGCATGCTAATTACATTGCCGGTTGCGAAATTGCATTATCTCTTATAGTTTCCGAGATATGGACTATCAATAATTTACACCTTAGGCTCTGCTTCTAACTTGGGCCCATATTGTAAAATGGTCTTATCTATTGGCGATTTCGTTCCAATTCACATTCCAAGTAATATTCGGCATGCTAATTACATTGCCGGTTGCCAAATTGCATTATCTCTTATAGTTTCTGAGATATGGACTATCGATAATTTACACCTTAGGCTCTGCTTCTAACTTGGGCCCAAATTGTAAAATGGCCTTATCTATTGGCGATTTTGTCCCAATTCACATTCCAAGTAATATTCGGCATGCTAATTACATTGCCGGTTGCGAAATTGCATTATCTCTTATAGTTTCAGAGATATGGACTATCGATAATTTACACCTTAGGCTCTGCTTCTAACTTGGGCCCAAATTGTAAAATGGTCTTATCTATTGGCAATTTCGTTCCAATTCACATTCCAAGTAATATTCGGCATGCTAATTACATTGCCTTTTGCCAAATTGCATTATCTCTTATAGTTTCCGAGATATGGACTATCGATAATTTACACCTTAGGCTCTGCTTCTAACTTGGGCCCAAATTGTAAAATGGTCTTATCTATTGGCGATTTCGTTCCAATTCACATTCCAAGTAATATTCGGCATGCTAATTACATTGCCGGTTGCCAAATTGCATTAACTCTTATAGTTTCCGAGATATGGACTATCGATAATTTACACCTTAGGCTCTGCTTCTAACTTGGGCCCAAATTGTAAAATGGTCTTATCTATTGGCGATTTCGTTCCAATTCACATTCCAAGTAATATTCGGCATGCTAATTACATTGCCGGTTGCCAAATTGCATTATCTCTTATAGTTTCCGAGATATGGACTATCGATAATTTACACCATAGGCTCTGCTTATAACTTGGTCCCAAATTGTAAAATGGTCTTATCTATTGGCGATTTCGTTCCAATTCACATTCCAAGTAATATTCGGCATGCTAATTACATTGCCGGTTGCCAAATTGCATTATCTCTTATAGTTTCCGAGATATGGACTATCGATAATTTACACCTTAGGCTCTGCTTCTAACTTGGGCCCAAATTGTAAAATGGTCTTATCTATTGGCGATTTCGTTCCAATTCACATTTCAAGTAATATTCGGCATGCTAATTACATTGCCGGTTGCCAAATTGAATTATCTCTTATAGTTTCCGAGATATGGACTATCGATAATTTACACCTTAGGCTCTGCTTCTAACTTGGGCCCAAATTGTAAAATGGTCTTTCCTATTGGCGATTTCGTTCCAATTCATATTCCAAGTAATATTCGGCATGCTAATTACATTGCCGGTTGCCAAATTGCATTATCTCTTATAGTTTCCGAGATATGGACTATCGATAATTTACACCTTAGGCTCTGCTTCTAACTTGGGCCCAAATTGTAAAATGTTCTTATCTATTGGCGATTTCGTTCCAATTCACATTCCAAGTAATATTCGGCATGCTAATTACATTGCCGGTTGCCAAATTGCATTATCTCTTATAGTTTCCGAGATATGGACTATCGATAATTTACACCTTAGGCTCTGCTTCTAACTTGGGCCCAAATTGTAAAATGGTCTTATCTATTGGCCATTTCGTCCCAATTCACATTCCAAGTGATATTCGGCATGCTAATTACATTGCCGGTTGCGAAATTGCATTATCTCTTATAGCTTCCGAGATATGGACTATCGATAATTTACACCTTAGGCTCTGCTTCTAACTTGGGCCCAAATTGTAAAATGGTCTTATCTATTGGCGATTTCGTTCCAATTCACATTCCAAGTAATATTCGGCAAGCTAATTACATTGCCGGTTGCCAAATTGCATCATCTCTTATAGTTTCCGAGATATGGACTATCGATAATTTACACCTTAGGCTCTGCTTCTAACTTGGGCCCAAATTGTAAAATGGTCTTATCTATTGGCGATTTAGTTGCAATTCACATTCCAAGTAATATTCGGCATGCTAATTACATTGCCGGTTGCCAAATTGCATTATCTCTTATAGTTTCCGAGATATGGACTATCGATAATTTACACCTTAGGCTCTGCTTCTAACTTGGGCCCAAATTGTAAAATGGTCTTATCTATTGGCGATTTCGTTCCAATTCGCATTCCAAGTAATATTCGGCATGCTAATTACATTGCCGGTTGCCAAATTGCATTATCTCTTATAGTTTCCGAGATATGGACTATCGATAATTTACACCTTAGGCTCTGCTTCTAACTTGGGCCCAAATTGTAAAATGGTCTTATCTATTGGCGATTTCGTTCCAATTCACATTCCAAGTAATATTCGGCATGCTAATTACATTGCCGGTTGCCAAATTGCATTAACTCTTATAGTTTCCGAGATATGGACTATCGATAATTTACACCTTAGGCTCTGCTTCTAACTTGGGCCCAAATTGTAAAATGGTCTTATCTATTGGCGATTTCGTTCCAATTCTCATTCCAAGTAATATTCGGCATGCTAATTACATTGCCGTTTGCCAAATTGCATTATCTCTTATAGTTTCCGAGATATGGACTATCGATAATTTACACCATAGGCTCTGCTTATAACTTGGGCCCAAATTGTAAAATGATCTTATCTATTGGCGATTTCGTTCCAATTCACATTCCAAGTAATATTCGGCATGCTAATTACATTGCCGGTTGCCAAATTGAATTATCTCTTATAGTTTCCGAGATATGGACTATCGATAATTTACACCTTAGGCTCTGCTTCTAACTTGGGCCCAAATTGTAAAATGGTCTTACCTATTGGCGATTTCGTTCCAATTCATATTCCAAGTAATATTCGGCATGCTAATTACATTGCCGGTTGCCAAATTGCATTATCTCTTATAGTTTCCGAGATATGGACTATCGATAATTTACACCTTAGGCTCTGCTTCTAACTTGGGCCCAAATTGTAAAATGTTCTTATCTATTGGCGATTTCGTTCCAATTCACATTCCAAGTAATATTCGGCATGCTAATTACATTGCCGGTTGCCAAATTGCATTATCTCTTATAGTTTCCGAGATATGGACTATCGATAATTTACACCTTAGGCTCTGCTTCTAACTTGGTCCCAAATTGTAAAATGGTCTTATCTATTGGCGATTTCGTCCCAATTCACATTCCAAGTGATATTCGGCATGCTAATTACATTGCCGGTTGCGAAATTGCATTATCTCTTATAGTTTCCGAGATATGGACTATCGATAATTTACACCTTAGGCTCTGCTTCTAACTTGGGCCCAAATTGTAAAATGGTCTTATCTATTGGCGATTTCGTTCCAATTCACATTCCAAGTAATATTCGGCAAGCTAATTACATTGCCGGTTGCCAAATTGCATCATCTCTTATAGTTTCCGAGATATGGACTATCGATAATTTACACCTTAGGCTCTGCTTCTAACTTGGGCCCAAATTGTAAAATGGTCTTATCTATTGGCGATTTAGTTGCAATTCACATTCCAAGTAATATTCGGCATGCTAATTACATTGCCGGTTGCCAAATTGCATTATCTCTTATAGTTTCCGAGATATGGACTATCGATAATTTACACCTTAGGCTCTGCTTCTAACTTGGGCCCAAATTGTAAAATGGTCTTATCTATTGGCGATTTCGTTCCAATTCGCATTCCAAGTAATATTCGGCATGCTAATTACATTGCCGGTTGCCAAATTGCATTATCTCTTATAGTTTCCGAGATATGGACTATCGATAATTTACACCTTAGGCTCTGCTTCTAACTTGGGCCCAAATTGTAAAATCGTCTTATCTATTGGCGATTTCGTTCCAATTCACATTCCAAGTAATATTCGGCATGCTAATTACATTGCCGGTTGCCAAATTGCATTAACTCTTATAGTTTCCGAGATATGGACTATCGATAATTTACACCTTAGGCTCTGCTTCTAACTTGGGCCCAAATTGTAAAATGGTCTTATCTATTGGCGATTTCGTTCCAATTCACATTCCAAGTAATATTCGGCATGCTAATTACATTGCCGGTTGCCAAATTGCATTATCTCTTATAGTTTCCGAGATATGGACTATCGATAATTTACAGAATAGGCTCTGCTTATAACTTGGGCCCAAATTGTAAAATGGTCTTATCTATTGGCGATTTCGTTCCAATTCACATTCCAAGTAATATTCGGCATGCTAATTACATTGCCGGTTGCCAAATTGCATTATCTCTTATAGTTTCCGAGATATGGACTATCGATAATTTACACCTTAGGCTCTGCTTCTAACTTGGGCCCAAATTGTAAAATGGTCTTATCTATTGGCGATTTCGTTCCAATTCACATTTCAAGTAATATTCGGCATGCTAATTACATTGCCGGTTGCCAAATTGAATTATCTCTTATAGTTTCCGAGATATGGACTATCGATAATTTACACCTTAGGCTCTGCTTCTAACTTGGGCCCAAATTGTAAAATGGTCTTATCTATTGGCGATTTCGTCCCAATTCACATTCCAAGTGATATTCGGCATGCTAATTACATTGCCGGTTGCGAAATTGCATTATCTCTTATAGTTTCCGAGATATGGACTATCGATAATTTACACCTTAGGCTCTGCTTCTAACTTGGGCCCAAATTGTAAAATGGTCTTATCTATTGGCGATTTCGTTCCAATTCACATTCCAAGTAATATTCGGCATGCTAATTACATTGCCGGTTGCCAAATTGCATTATCTCTTATAGTTTCCGAGATATGGACTATCGATAATTTATACCTTAGGCTCTGCTTCTAACTTGGGCCCAAATTGTAAAATGGTCTTATCTATTGGCGATTTAGTTGCAATTCACATTCCAAGTAATATTCGGCATGCTAATTACATTGCCGGTTGCCAAATTGCATTATCTCTTATAGTTTCCGAGATATGGACTATCGATAATTTACACCTTAGGCTCTGCTTCTAACTTGGGCCCAAATTGTAAAATGGTCTTATCTATTGGCGATTTCGTTCCAATTCGCATTCCAAGTAATATTCGGCATGCTAATTACATTGCCGGTTGCCAAATTGCATTATCTCTTATAGTTTCCGAGATATGGACTATCGATAATTTACACCTTAGGCTCTGCTTCTAACTTGGGCCCAAATTGTAAAATGGTCTTATCTATTGGCGATTTCGTTCCAATTCACATTCCAAGTAATATTCGGCATGCTAATTACATTGCCGGTTGCCAAATTGCATTATCTCTTATAGTTTCCGAGATATGGACTATCGATAATTTACACCTTAGGCTCTGCTTCTAACTTGGGCCCAAATTGTAAAATGGTCTTATCTATTGGCGATTTCGTTCCAATTCACATTCCAAGTAATATTCGGCATGCTAATTACATTGCCGGTTGCCAAATTGCATTATCTCTTATAGTTTCTGAGATATGGACTATCGATAATTTACACCTTAGGCTCTGCTTCTAACTTGGGCCCAAATTGTAAAATGGCCTTATCTATTGGCGATTTCGTCCCAATTCACATTCCAAGTAATATTCGGCATGCTAATTACATTGCCGGTTGCGAAATTGCATTATCTCTTATAGTTTCAGAGATATGGACTATCGATAATTTACACCTTAGGCTCTGCTTCTAACTTGGGCCCAAATTGTAAAATGGTCTTATCTATTGGCAATTTCGTTCCAATTGACATTCCAAGTAATATTCGGCATGCTAATTACATTGCCGGTTGCCAAATTGCATTATCTCTAATAGTTTCCGAGATATGGACTATCGATAATTTACACCTTAGGCTCTGCTTCTAACTTGGGCCCAAATTGTAAAATGGTCTTATCTATTGGCGATTTCGTTCCAATTCACATTCCAAGTAATATTCGGCATGCTAATTACATTGCCGGTTGCCAAATTGCATTAACTCTTATAGTTTCCGAGATATGGACTATCGATAATTTACACCTTGGGCTCTGCTTCTAACTTGGGCCCAAATTGTAAAATGATCTTATCTATTGGCGATTTCGTTCCAATTCACACTCCAAGTAATATTCGGCATGCTAATTACATTGCCGGTTGCCAAATTGCATTATCTCTTATAGTTTCCGAGATATGGACTATCGATAATTTACACCTTAGGCTCTGCTTCTAACTTGGGCCCAAATTGTAAAATGGTCTTATCTATTGGCGATTTCGTTCCAATTCACATTCCAAGTAATATTCGGCATGCTAATTACATTGCCGGTTGCCAAATTGCATTATCTCTTATAGTTTCCGAGATATGGACTATCGATAATTTACACCTTAGGCTCTGCTTCTAACTTGGGCCCAAATTGTAAAATGGTCTTATCTATTGGCGATTTCGTCCCAATTCACATTCCAAGTGATATTCGGCATGCTAATTACATTGCCGGTTGCGAAATTGCATTATCTCTTATAGTTTCCGAGATATGGACTATCGATAATTTACACCTTAGGCTCTGCTTCTAACTTGGGCCCAAATTGTAAAATGGTCTTATCTATTGGCGATTTCGTTCCAATTCACATTCCAAGTAATATTCGGCATGCTAATTACATTGCCGGTTGCCAAATTGCATTATCTCTTATAGTTTCCGAGATATGGACTATCGATAATTTACACCTTAGGCTCTGCTTCTAACTTGGGCCCAAATTGTAAAATGGGCTTATCTATTGGCGATTTAGTTGCAATTCACATTCCAAGTAATATTCGGCATGCTAATTACATTGCCGGTTGCCAAATTGCATTATCTCTTATAGTTTCCGAGATATGGACTATCGATAATTTACACCTTAGGCTCTGCTTCTAACTTGGGCCCAAATTGTAAAATGGTCTTATCTATTGGCGATTTCGTTCCAATTCGCATTCCAAGTAATATTCGGCATGCTAATTACATTGCCGGTTGCCAAATTGCATTATCTCTTATAGTTTCCGAGATATGGAGTATCGATAATTTACACCTTAGGCTCTGCTTCTAACTTGGGCCCAAATTGTAAAATGGTCTTATCTATTGGCGATTTCGTTCCAATTCACATTCCAAGTAATATTCGGCATGCTAATTACATTGCCGGTTGCCAAATTGCATTATCTCTTATAGTTTCTGAGATATGGACTATCGATAATTTACACCTTAGGCTCTGCTTCTAACTTGGGCCCAAATTGTAAAATGGCCTTATCTATTGGCGATTTCGTCCCAATTCACATTCCAAGTAATATTCGGCATGCTAATTACATTGCCAGTTGCGAAATTGCATTATTTCTTATAGTTTCAGAGATATGGACTATCGATAATTTACACCTTAGGCTCTGCTTCTAACTTGGGCCCAAATTGTAAAATGGTCTTATCTATTGGCAATTTCGTTCCAATTCACATTCCAAGTAATATTCGGCATGCTAATTACATTGCCGTTTGCCAAATTGCATTATCTCTTATAGTTTCCGAGATATGGACTATCGATAATTTACACCTTAGGCTCTGCTTCTAACTTGGGCCCAAATTGTAAAATGGTCTTATCTATTGGCGATTTCGTTCCAATTCACATTCCAAGTAATATTCGGCATGCTAATTACATTGCCGGTTGCCAAATTGCATTAACTCTTATAGTTTCCGAGATATGGACTATCGATAATTTACACCTTAGGCTCTGCTTCTAACTTGGGCCCAAATTGTAAAATGATCTTATCTATTGGCGATTTCGTTCCAATTCACATTCCAAGTAATATTCGGCATGCTAATTACATTGCCGGTTGCCAAATTGCATTATCTCTTATAGTTTCCGAGATATGGACTATCGATAATTTACACCATAGGCTCTGCTTATAACTTGGGCCCAAATTGTAAAATGGTCTTATCTATTGGCGATTTCGTTCCAATTCACATTCCAAGTAATATTCGGCATGCTAATTACATTGCCGGTTGCCAAATTGCATTATCTCTTATAGTTTCTGAGATATGGACTATCGATAATTTACACCTTAGGCTCTGCTTCTAACTTGGGCCCAAATTGTAAAATGGCCTTATCTATTGGCGATTTCGTCCCAATTCACATTCCAAGTAATATTCGGCATGCTAATTACATTGCCAGTTGCGAAATTGCATTATTTCTTATAGTTTCAGAGATATGGACTATCGATAATTTACACCTTAGGCTCTGCTTCTAACTTGGGCCCAAATTGTAAAATGGTCTTATCTATTGGCAATTTCGTTCCAATTCACATTCCAAGTAATATTCGGCATGCTAATTACATTGCCGGTTGCCAAATTGCATTATCTCTTATAGTTTCCGAGATATGGACTATCGATAATTTACACCTTAGGCTCTGCTTCTAACTTGGGCCCAAATTGTAAAATGGTCTTATCTATTGGCGATTTCGTTCCAATTCACATTCCAAGTAATATTCGGCATGCTAATTACATTGCCGGTTGCCAAATTGCATTAACTCTTATAGTTTCCGAGATATGGACTATCGATAATTTACACCTTAGGCTCTGCTTCTAACTTGGGCCCAAATTGTAAAATGATCTTATCTATTGGCGATTTCGTTCCAATTCACATTCCAAGTAATATTCGGCATGCTAATTACATTGCCGGTTGCCAAATTGCATTATCTCTTATAGTTTCCGAGATATGGACTATCGATAATTTACACCATAGGCTCTGCTTATAACTTGGGCCCAAATTGTAAAATGGTCTTATCTATTGGCGATTTCGTTCCAATTCACATTCCAAGTAATATTCGGCATGCTAATTACATTGCCGGTTGCCAAATTGCATTATCTCTTATAGTTTCCGAGATATGGACTATCGATAATTTACACCTTAGGCTCTGCTTCTAACTTGGGCCCAAATTGTAAAATGGTCTTATCTATTGGCGATTTCGTTCCAATTCACATTCCAAGTAATATTCGGCATGCTAATTACATTGCCGGTGGCCAAATTGAATTATCTCTTATAGTTTCCGAGATATGGACTATCGATAATTTACACTTTAGGCTCTGCTTCTAACTTGGGCCCAAATTGTAAAATGGTCTTACCTATTGGCGATTTCGTTCCAATTCATATTCCAAGTAATATTCGGCATGCTAATTACATTGCCGGTTGCCAAATTGCATTATCTCTTATAGTTTCCGAGATATGGACTATCGATTATTTACACCTTAGGCTCTGCTTCTAACTTGGGCCCAAATTGTAAAATGGTCTTATCTATTGGCGATTTCGTTCCAATTAACATTCCAAGTAATATACGGCATGCTAATTACATTGCCGGTTGCCAAATTGCATTATCTCTTATAGTTTCCGAGATATGGACTATCGATAATTTACACCTTAGGCTCTGCTTCTAACTTGGGCCCAAATTGTAAAATGGTCTTATCTATTGGCGATTTCGTCCCAATTCACATTCCAAGTGATATTCGGCATGCAAATTACATTGCCGGTTGCGAAATTGCATTATCTCTTATAGTTTCCGAGATATGGACTATCGATAATTTACACCTTAGGCTCTGCTTCTAACTTGGGCCCAAATTGTAAAATGGTCTTATCTATTGGCGATTTCGTTCCAATTCGCATTCCAAGTAATATTCGGCATGCTAATTACATTGCCGGTTGCCAAATTGCATTATCTCTTATAGTTTCCGAGATATGGACTATCGATAATTTACACCTTAGGCTCTGCTTCTAACTTGGGCCCAAATTGTAAAATGGTCTTATCTATTGGCGATTTCGTTCCAATTCACACTCCAAGTAATATTCGGCATGTTAATTACATTGCCGGTTGCCAAATTGCATTATCTCTTATAGTTTCCGAGATATGGACTATCGATAATTTACACCTTAGGCTCTGCTTCTAACTTGGGCCCAAATTGTAAAATGGTCTTATCTATTGGTGATTTCGTTCCAATTCACATTCCAAGTAATATTCGGCATGCTAATTACATTGCCGGTTGCCAAATTGCATTATCTCTTATAGTTTCCGAGATATGGACTATCGATAATTTACACCTTAGGCTCTGCTTCTAACTTGGGCCCAAATTGTAAAATGGTCTTATCTATTGGCGATTTCGTTCCAATTCACATTCCAAGTAATATTCGGCATGCTAATTACATTGCCGGTTGCCAAATTGCATTATCTCTTATAGTTTCCGAGATATGGACTATCGATAATTTACACCTTAGGCTCTGCTTCTAACTTGGGCCCAAATTGTAAAATGGTCTTATCTATTGGCGATTTCGTTCCAATTCACATTTCAAGTAATATTCGGCATGCTAATTACATTGCCGGTTGCCAAATTGAATTATCTCTTATAGTTTCCGAGATATGGACTATCGATAATTTACACCTTAGGCTCTGCTTCTAACTTGGGCCCAAATTGTAAAATGGTCTTATCTATTGGCGATTTCGTCCCAATTCACATTCCAAGTGATATTCGGCATGCTAATTACATTGCCGGTTGCGAAATTGCATTATCTCTTATAGTTTCCGAGATATGGACTATCGATAATTTACACCTTAGGCTCTGCTTCTAACTTGGGCCCAAATTGTAAAATGGTCTTATCTATTGGCGATTTCGTTCCAATTCACATTCCAAGTAATATTCGGCATGCTAATTACATTGCCGGTTGCCAAATTGCATTATCTCTTATAGTTTCCGAGATATGGACTATCGATAATTTACACCTTAGGCTCTGCTTCTAACTTGGGCCCAAATTGTAAAATGGTCTTATCTATTGGCGATTTAGTTGCAATTCACATTCCAAGTAATATTCGGCATGCTAATTACATTGCCGGTTGCCAAATTGCATTATCTCTTATAGTTTCCGAGATATGGACTATCGATAATTTACACCTTAGGCTCTGCTTCTAACTTGGGCCCAAATTGTAAAATGGTCTTATCTATTGGCGATTTCGTTCCAATTCGCATTCCAAGTAATATTCGGCATGCTAATTACATTGCCGGTTGCCAAATTGCATTATCTCTTATAGTTTCCGAGATATGGACTATCGATAATTTACACCTTAGGCTCTGCTTCTAACTTGGGCCCAAATTGTAAAATGGTCTTATCTATTGGCGATTTCGTTCCAATTCACATTCCAAGTAATATTCGGCATGCTAATTACATTGCCGGTTGCCAAATTGCATTATCTCTTATAGTTTCCGAGATATGGACTATCGATAATTTACACCTTAGGCTCTGCTTCTAACTTGGGCCCAAATTGTAAAATGGTCTTATCTATTGGCGATTTCGTTCCAATTCACATTCCAAGTAATATTCGGCATGCTAATTACATTGCCGGTTGCCAAATTGCATTATCTCTTATAGTTTCTGAGATATGGACTATCGATAATTTACACCTTAGGCTCTGCTTCTAACTTGGGCCCAAATTGTAAAATGGCCTTATCTATTGGCGATTTCGTCCCAATTCACATTCCAAGTAATATTCGGCATGCTAATTACATTGCCGGTTGCGAAATTGCATTATCTCTTATAGTTTCAGAGATATGGACTATCGATAATTTACACCTTAGGCTCTGCTTCTAACTTGGGCCCAAATTGTAAAATGGTCTTATCTATTGGCAATTTCGTTCCAATTCACATTCCAAGTAATATTCGGCATGCTAATTACATTGCCGGTTGCCAAATTGCATTATCTCTTATAGTTTCCGAGATATGGACTATCGATAATTTACACCTTAGGCTCTGCTTCTAACTTGGCCCCAAATTGTAAAATGGTCTTATCTATTGGCGATTTCGTTCCAATTCACATTCCAAGTAATATTCGGCATGCTAATTACATTGCCGGTTGCCAAATTGCATTAACTCTTATAGTTTCCGAGATATGGACTATCGATAATTTACACCTTGGGCTCTGCTTCTAACTTGGGCCCAAATTGTAAAATGATCTTATCTATTGGCGATTTCGTTCCAATTCACATTCCAAGTAATATTCGGAATGCTAATTACATTGCCGGTTGCCAAATTGCATTATCTCTTATAGTTTCCGAGATATGGACTATCGATAATTTACACCTTAGGCTCTGCTTCTAACTTGGGCCCAAATTGTAAAATGGTCTTATCTATTGGCGATTTCGTTCCAATTCACATTCCAAGTAATATTCGGCATGCTAATTACATTGCCGGTTGCCAAATTGCATTATCTCTTATAGTTTCCGAGATATGGACTATCGATAATTTACACCTTAGGCTCTGCTTCTAACTTGGGCCCAAATTGTAAAATGGTCTTATCTATTGGCGATTTCGTCCCAATTCACATTCCAAGTGATATTCGGCATGCTAATTACATTGCCGGTTGCGAAATTGCATTATCTCTTATAGTTTCCGAGATATGGACTATCGATAATTTACACCTTAGGCTCTGCTTCTAACTTGGGCCCAAATTGTAAAATGGTCTTATCTATTGGCGATTTCGTTCCAATTCACATTCCAAGTAATATTCGGCATGCTAATTACATTGCCGGTTGCCAAATTGCATTATCTCTTATAGTTTCCGAGATATGGACTATCGATAATTTACACCTTAGGCTCTGCTTCTAACTTGGGCCCAAATTGTAAAATGGGCTTATCTATTGGCGATTTAGTTGCAATTCACATTCCAAGTAATATTCGGCATGCTAATTACATTGCCGGTTGCCAAATTGCATTATCTCTTATAGTTTCCGAGATATGGACTATCGATAATTTACACCTTAGGCTCTGCTTCTAACTTGGGCCCAAATTGTAAAATGGTCTTATCTATTGGCGATTTCGTTCCAATTCGCATTCCAAGTAATATTCGGCATGCTAATTACATTGCCGGTTGCCAAATTGCATTATCTCTTATAGTTTCCGAGATATGGACTATCGATAATTTACACCTTAGGCTCTGCTTCTAACTTGGGCCCAAATTGTAAAATGGTCTTATCTATTGGCGATTTCGTTCCAATTCACATTCCAAGTAATATTCGGCATGCTAATTACATTGCCGGTTGCCAAATTGCATTATCTCTTATAGTTACCGAGATATGGACTATCGATAATTTACACCTTAGGCTCTGCTTCTAACTTGGGCCCAAATTGTAAAATGGTCTTATCTATTGGCGATTTCGTTCCAATTCACATTCCAAGTAATATTCGGCATGCTAATTACATTGCCGGTTGCCAAATTGCATTATCTCTTATAGTTTCTGAGATATGGACTATCGATAATTTACACCTTAGGCTCTGCTTCTAACTTGGGCCCAAATTGTAAAATGGCCTTATCTATTGGCGATTTCGTCCCAATTCACATTCCAAGTAATATTCGGCATGCTAATTACATTGCCAGTTGCGAAATTGCATTATTTCTTATAGTTTCAGAGATATGGACTATCGATAATTTACACCTTAGGCTCTGCTTCTAACTTGGGCCCAAATTGTAAAATGGTCTTATCTATTGGCAATTTCGTTCCAATTCACATTCCAAGTAATATTCGGCATGCTAATTACATTGCCGGTTGCCAAATTGCATTATCTCTTATAGTTTCCGAGATATGGACTATCGATTATTTACACCTTAGGCTCTGCTTCTAACTTGGGCCCAAATTGTAAAATGGTCTTATCTATTGGCGATTTCGTTCCAATTCACATTCCAAGTAATATTCGGCATGCTAATTACATTGCCGGTTGCCAAATTGCATTAACTCTTATAGTTTCCGAGATATGGACTATCGATAATTTACACCTTAGGCTCTGCTTCTAACTTGGGCCCAAATTGTAAAATGATCTTATCTATTGGCGATTTCGTTCCAATTCACATTCCAAGTAATATTCGGCATGCTAATTACATTGCCGGTTGCCAAATTGCATTATCTCTTATAGTTTCCGAGATATGGACTATCGATAATTTACACCATAGGCTCTGCTTATAACTTGGGCCCAAATTGTAAAATGGTCTTATCTATTGGCGATTTCGTTCCAATTCACATTCCAAGTAATATTCGGCATGCTAATTACATTGCCGGTTGCCAAATTGCATTATCTCTTATAGTTTCCGAGATATGGACTATCGATAATTTACACCTTAGGCTCTGCTTCTAACTTGGGCCCAAATTGTAAAATGGTCTTATCTATTGGCGATTTCGTTCCAATTCACATTCCAAGTAATATTCGGCATGCTAATTACATTGCCGGTTGCCAAATTGAATTATCTCTTATAGTTTCCGAGATATGGACTATCGATAATTTACACTTTAGGCTCTGCTTCTAACTTGGGCCCAAATTGTAAAATGGTCTTACCTATTGGCGATTTCGTTCCAATTCATATTCCAAGTAATATTCGGCATGCTAATTACATTGCCGGTTGCCAAATTGCATTATCTCTTATAGTTTCCGAGATATGGACTATCGATTATTTACACCTTAGGCTCTGCTTCTAACTTGGGCCCAAATTGTAAAATGGTCTTATCTATTGGCGATTTCGTTCCAATTAACATTCCAAGTAATATTCGGCATGCTAATTACATTGCCGGTTGCCAAATTGCATTATCTCTTATAGTTTCCGAGATATGGACTATCGATAATTTACACCTTAGGCTCTGCTTCTAACTTGGGCCCAAATTGTAAAATGGTCTTATCTATTGGCGATTTCGTCCCAATTCACATTCCAAGTGATATTCGGCATGCTAATTACATTGCCGGTTGCGAAATTGCATTATCTCTTATAGTTTCCGAGATATGGACTATCGATAATTTACACCTTAGGCTCTGCTTCTAACTTGGGCCCAAATTGTAAAATGGTCTTATCTATTGGCGATTTCGTTCCAATTCGCATTCCAAGTAATATTCGGCATGCTAATTACATTGCCGGTTGCCAAATTGCATTATCTCTTATAGTTTCCGAGATATGGACTATCGATCATTTACACCTTAGGCTCTGCTTCTAACTTGGGCCCAAATTGTAAAATGGTCTTATCTATTGGCGATTTCGTTCCAATTCACACTCCAAGTAATATTCGGCATGTTAATTACATTGCCGGTTGCCAAATTGCATTATCTCTTATAGTTTCCGAGATATGGACTATCGATAATTTACACCTTAGGCTCTGCTTCTAACTTGGGCCCAAATTGTAAAATGGTCTTATCTATTGGCGATTTCGTTCCAATTCACATTCCAAGTAATATTCGGCATGCTAATTACATTGCCGGTTGCCAAATTGCATTATCTCTTATAGTTTCCGAGATATGGACTATCGATTATTTACACCTTAGGCTCTGCTTCTAACTTGGGCCCAAATTGTAAAATGGTCTTATCTATTGGCGAATTCGTTCCAATTCACATTCCAAGTAATATTCGGCATGCTAATAACATTGCCGGTTGCCAAATTGCATTATCTCTTATAGTTTCCGAGATATGGACTATCGATAATTTACGCCTTAGGCTCTGCTTCTAACTTGGGCCCAAATTGTAAAATGGTCTCATCTATTGGCGATTTCGTTCCAATTCGCATTCCAAGTAATATTCGGCATGCTAATTACATTGCCGGTTGCCAAATTGCATTATCTCTTATAGTTTCCGAGATATGGACTATCGATAATTTACACCTTAGGCTCTGCTTCTAACTTGGGCCCAAATTGTAAAATGGTCTTATCTATTGGCGATTTCGTTCCAATTCACATTCCAAGTAATATTCGGCATGCTAATTACATTGCCGGTTGCCAAATTGCATTATCTCTTATAGTTTCCGAGATATGGACTATCGATAATTTACACCTTAGGCTCTGCTTTTAACTTGGGCCCAAATTGTAAAATGGTCTTATCTATTGGCGATTTCGTTCCAATTCACAGTCCAAGTAATATTCGGCATGCTAATTACATTGCCGGTTGCCAAATTGCATTATCTCTTATAGTTTCCGAGATATGGACTATCGATAATTTACACCTTAGGCTCTGCTTCTAACTTGGGCCCAAATAGTAAAATAGTCTTATCTATTGGCGATTTCGTTCCAATTCACATTCCAAGTAATATTCGGCATGCTAATTACATTGCCGGTTGCCAAATTGCATTATCTCTTATAGTTTCCGAGATATGGACTATCGATAATTTACACCTTAGGCTCTGCTTCTAACTTGGGCCCAAATTGTAAAATGGTTTTATCTATTGGCGATTTAGTTGCAATTCACATTCCAAGTAATATTCGGCATGCTAATTACATTGCCGGTTGCCAAATTGCATTATCTCTTATAGTTTCCGAGATATGGACTATCGATAATTTACACCTTAGGCTCTGCTTCTAACTTGGGCCCAAATTGTAAAATGGTCTTATCTATTGGCGATTTCGTCCCAATTCGCATTCCAAGTGATATTCGGCATGCTAATTACATTGCCGGTTGCGAAATTGCATTATCTCTTATAGTTTCCGAGATATGGACTATCAATAATTTACACCTTAGGCTCTGCTTCTAACTTGGGCCCAAATTGTAAAATGGTCTTATCTATTGGCGATTTCTTTCCAATTCACATTCCAAGTAATATTCGGCATGCTAATTACATTGCCGGTTGCCAAATTGCATTATCTCTTATAGTTTCCGAGATATGGACTATCGATAATTTACACCTTAGGCTCTGCTTCTAACTTGGGCCCAAATTGTAAAATGGTCTTATCTATTGGCGATTTCGTTCCAATTCACATTCCAAGTAATATTCGGCATGTTAATTACATTGCCGGTTGCCAAATTGCATTATCTCTTATAGTTTCCGAGATATGGACTATCGATAATTTACACCTTAGGCTCTGCTTCTAACTTGGGCCCAAATTGTAAAATGGTCTTATCTATTGGCGATTTCGTTCCAATTCACATTCCAAGTAATATTCGGCATGCTAATTACACTGCCGGTTGCCAAATTGCATTATCTCTTATAGTTTCCGAGATATGGACTATCGATAATTTACACCTTAGGCTCTGCTTCTAACTTGGGCCCAAATTGTAAAATGGTCTTATCTATTGGCGATTTCGTTCCAATTCACATTCCAAGTAATATTCGGCATGCTAATTACATTGCCGGTTGCCAAATTGCATTATCTCTTATAGTTTCCGAGATATGGACTATCGATAATTTACACTTTAGGCTCTGCTTCTAACTTGGGCCCAAATTGTAAAATGGTCTTATCTATTGGCGATTTCGTTCCAATTCACATTCCAAGTAATATTCGGCATGCTAATTACATTGCCGGTTGCCAAATTGCATTATCTCTTATAGTTTCCGAGATATGGACTATCGATAATTTACACCTTAGGCTCTGCTTTTAACTTGGGCCCAAATTGTAAAATGGTCTTATCTATTGGCGATTTCGTTCCAATTCACATTCCAAGTAATATTCGGCATGCTAATTACATTGCCGGTTGCCAAATTGCATTATCTCTTATAGTTTCCGAGATATGGACTATCGATAATTTACACCTTAGGCTCTGCTTCTAAGTTGGGCCCAAATTGTAAAATGGTCTTATCTATTGGCGATTTCGTTCCAATTCACATTCCAAGTAATATTCGGCATACTAATTACATTGCCGGTTGCCAAATTGCATTATCTCTTATAGTTTCTGAGATATGGACTATCGATAATTTACACCTTAGGCTCTGCTTCTAACTTGGGCCCAAATTGTAAAATGGTCTTATCTATTGGCGATTTCGTTCCAATTCACATTCCAAGTAATATTCGGCATGCTAATTACATTGCCGTTTGCCAAATTGCATTATCTCTTATAGTTTCCGAGATATGGACTATCGATAATTTACACCTTAGGCTCTGCTTCTAACTTGGGCCCAAATTGTAAAATGGTCTTATCTATTGGCGATTTAGTTGCAATTCACATTCAAAGTAATATTCGGCATGCTAATTACATTGCCGGTTGCCAAATTGCATTATCTCTTATAGTTTCCGAGATATGGACTATCGATAATTTACACCTTAGGCTCTGCTTCTAACTTGGGCCAAATTGTAAAATGGTCTTATCTATTGGCGATTTCGTTCCAATTCACATTCCAAGTAATATTTGGCATACTAATTACATTGCCGGTTGCCAAATTGCATTATATCTTATAGTTTCCGAGATATGGACTATCGATAATTTACACCTTAGGCTCTGCATCTAACTTGGGCCCAAATTGTAAAATGGTCTTATCTATTGGCGATTTCGTTCCAATTCACATTCCAAGTAATATTCGGCATGCTAATTACATTGCCGGTTGCCAAATTGCATTATCTCTTATAGTTTCCGAGATATGGACTATCGATAATTTACACCTTAGGCTCTGCTTCTAACTTGGGCCCAAATTGTAAAATGGTCTTATCTATTGGCGATTTCGTTCCAATTCACACTCCAAGTAATATTCGGCATGCTAATTACATTGCCGGTTGCGAAATTGCATTATCTCTTATAGTTTCCGAGATATGGACTATCGATAATTTACACCTTAGGCTCTGCTTCTAACTTGGGCCCAAATTGTAAAATGGTCTTATCTATTGGCGATTTCGTTCCAATTCACATTCCAAGTAATATTCGGCATGCTAATTACATTGCCGGTTGCCAAATTGCATTATCTCTTATAGTTTCCGAGATATAGACTATCGATAATTTACACCTTAGGCTCTGCTTCTAACTTGGGCCCAAATTGTAAAATGGTCTTATCTATTGGCGATTTCGTTCCAATTCACATTCCAAGTAATATTCGGCATGCTAATTACATTGCCGGTTGCCAAATTGCATTATCTCTTATAGTTTCCGAGATATGGACTATCTATAACTTACACCTTAATCTCTGCTTCTAACTTGGGCCCAAATTGTAAAATGGTCTTATCTATTGGCGATTTCGTCCCAATTCACATTCCAAGTGATATTCGGCATGCTAATTACATTGCCGGTTGCGAAATTGCATTATCTCTTATAGTTTCCGAGATATGGACTATCAATAATTTACACCTTAGGCTCTGCTTCTAACTTGGGCCCAAATTGTAAAATGGTCTTATCTATTGGCGATTTCGTTCCAATTCACATTCCATGTAATATTCGGCATGCTAATTACATTGCCGGTTGCCAAATTGCATTATCTCTTATAGTTTCCGAGATATGGACTATCGATAATTTACACCTTAGGCTCTGCTTCTAACTTGGGCCCAAATTGTAAAATGGTCTTATCTATTGGCGATTTCGTTCCAATTCACATTCCAAGTAATATTCGGCATGCTAATTACATTGCCGGTTGCCAAATTGCATTATCTCTTATAGTTTCCGAGATATGGACTATCGATTATTTACACCTTAGTCTCTGCTTCTAACTTGGGCCCAAATTGTAAAATGGTCTTATCTATTGGCGATTTCGTTCCAATACACATTCCAAGTAATATTCGGCATGCTAATTACATTGCGGGTTGCCAAATTGCATTATCTCTTATAGTTTCCGAGATATGGACTATCGATAATTTACACTTTAGGCTCTGCTTCTAACTTGGGCCCAAATTGTAAAATGGTCTTATCTATTGGCGATTTCGTTCCAATTCACATTCCAAGTAATATTCGGCATGCTAATTACATTGCCGGTTGCCAAATTGCATTATCTCTTATAGTTTCCGAGATATGGACTATCGATAATTTACACCTTAGGCTCTACTTCTAACTTGGGCCCAAATTGTAAAATGGTCTTATCTATTGGCGATTTCGTCCCAATTCACATTCCAAGTGATATTCGGCATGCTAATTACATTGCCGGTTGCGAAATTGCATTATCTCTTATAGTTTCCGAGATATGGACTATCGATAATTTACACCTTAGGCTCTGCTTCTAACTTGGGCCCAAATTGTAAAATGGTCTTATCTATTGGCGATTTCGTTCCAATTCACATTCCAAGTAATATTCGGCATGCTAATTACATTGCCGGTTGCCAAATTGCATTATCTCTTATAGTTTCCGAGATATGGACTATCGATAATTTACACCTTAGGCTCTGCTTCTAACTTCTGCCCAAATTGTAAAATGGTCTTATCTATTGGCGATTTCGTTCCAATTCACATTCCAAGTAATATTCGGCATGCTAATTACATTGCCGGTTGCCAAATTGCATTATCTCTTATAGTTTCCGAGATATGGACTATCAATAATTTACACCTTAGTCTCTGCTTCTAACTTGGGCCCAAATTGTAAAATGGTCTTATCTATTGGCGATTTCGTTCCAATTCACATTCCAAGTAATATTCGGCATGCTAATTAAATTGCCGGTTGCCAAATTGCATTATCTCTTATAGTTTCCGAGATATGGACTATCGATAATTTACACCTTAGGCTCTGCTTCTAACTTGGGCCCAAATTGTAGAATGGCCTTATCTATTGGCGATTTCGTCCCAATTCACCTTCCAAGTAATATTCGGCATGCTAATTACATTGCCGGTTGCGAAATTGCATTATCTCTTATAGTTTCCGAGATATGGACTATCGATAATTTACACCTTAGGCTCTGCTTCTAACTTGGGCCCAAATTGTAAAATGGTCTTATCTATTGGCGATTTAGTTGCAATTCACATTCCAAGTAATATTCGGCATGCTAATTACATTGCCGGTTGCCAAATTGCATTATCTCTTATAGTTTCCGAGATATGGACTATCGATAATTTACACCTTAGGCTCTGCTTCTAACTTGGGCCCAAATTGTAAAATGGTCTTATCTATTGGCGATTTCGTTCCAATTCACATTCCAAGTAATATTCGGCATGCTAATTACATTGCCGGTTGCCAAATTGCATTATCTCTTATAGTTTCCGAGATATGGACTATCGATAATTTACACCTTAGTCTCTGCTTCTAACTTGGGCCCAAATTGTAAAATGGTCTTATCTATTGGCAATTTCGTTCCAATTCACATTCCAAGTAATATTCGGCATGCTAATTGCATTGCCGGTTGCCAAATTGTATTATCTCTTATAGTTTCCGAGATATGGACTATCGATAATTTACACCTTAGGCTCTGCTTCTAACTTGGGCCCAAATTGTAAAATGGTCTTATCTATTGGCTATTTCGTTCCAATTCACATTCCAAGTAATATTCGGCATGCTAATTGCATTGCCGGTTGCCAAATTGTATTATCTCTTATAGTTTCCGAGATATGGACTATCGATAATTTACACCTTAGGCTCTGCTTCTAACTTGGGCCCAAATTGTAAAATGGTCTTATCTATTGGCAATTTCGTTCCAATTCACATTCCAAGTAATATTCGGCATGCTAATTGCATTGCCGGTTGCCAAATTGTATTATCTCTTATAGTTTCCGAGATATGGACTATCGATAATTTACACCTTAGGCTCTGCTTCTAACTTGGGCCCAAATTGTAAAATGGTCTTATCTATTGGCTATTTCGTTCCAATTCACATTCCAAGTAATATTCGGCATGCTAATTACATTGCCGATTGCCAAATTGCATTATCTCTTATAGTTTCCGAGATATGGACTATCGATAATTTACACCTTAGGCTCTGCTTCTAACTTGGGCCCAAATTGTAAAATGGTCTTATCTATTGGCGATTTCGTTCCAATTCACATTCCAAGTAATATTCGGCATGCTAATTACATTGCCGGTTGCCAAATTGCATTATCTCTTATAGTTTCCGAGATATGGACTATCGATAATTTACACCTTAGGCTCTGCTTCTAACTTGGGCCCAAATTGTAAAATGGTCTTATCTATTGGCGATTTCGTTCCAATTCACATTCCAAGTAATATTCGGCATGCTAATTACATTGCCGGTTGCCAAATTGCATTATCTCTTATAGTTTCCGAGATATGGACTATCGATAATTTACACCTCAGGCTCTGCTTCTAACTTGGGCCCAAATTGTAAAATGGTCTTATCTATTGGCGATTTCGTTCCAATTCACATTCCAAGTAATATTCGGCATGCTAATTACATTGCCGGTTGCCAAATTGCATTATCTCTTATAGTTTCCGAGATATGGACTATCGATAATTTACACCTCAGGCTCTGATTCTAACTTGGGCCCAAATTGTAAAATGGTCTTATCTATTGGCGATTTCGTTCCAATTCACACTCCAAGTAATATTCGGCATGCTAATTACATTGCTGATTGCGAAATTGCATTATCTCTTATAGTTTCCGAGATATGGACTATCGATAATTTACACCTTAGGCTCTGCTTCTAACTTGGGCCCAAATTGTAAAATGGTCTTATCTATTGGCGATTTCGTTCCAATTCACATTCCAAGTAATATTCGGCATGCTAATTACATTGCCGGTTGCCAAATTGCATTATCTCTTATAGTTTCCGAGATATGGACTATCGATAATTTACACCTTAGGCTTTGCTTCTAACTTGGGCCCAAATTGTAAAATGGTCTTACCTATTGGCGATTCCGTTCCAATTCACATTCCAAGTAATATTCGGCATGCTAATTACATTGCCGGTTGCCAAATTGCATTATCTCTTATAGTTTCCGAGATATGGACTATCGATTATTTACACCTTAGGCTCTGCTTCTAACTTGGGCCCAAATTGTAAAATGGTCTTATCTATTGGCGATTTCGTTCCAATTCACATTCCAAGTAATATTCGGCATGCTAATTACATTGCCGGTTGCCAAATTGCATTATCTCTTATAGTTTCCGAGATATGGACTATCGATAATTTACACCTTAGGCTCTGCTTCTAACTTGGGCCCAAATTGTAAAATGGTCTTATCTATTGGCGATTTCGTCCCAATTCACATTCCAAGTGATATTCGGCATGCTAATTACATTGCCGGTTGCGAAATTGCATTATCTCTTATAGTTTCCGAGATATGGACTATCGATAATTTGCACCTTAGGCTCTGCTTCTAACTTGCTCCCAAATTGTAAAATGGTCTTATCTATTGGCGATTTCGTTCCAATTCACATTCCAAGTAATATTCGGCATGCTAATTACATTGCCGGTTGCCAAATTGCATTATCTCTTATAGTTTCCGAGATATGGACTATCGATAATTTACACCTTAGGCTCTGCTTCTAACTGGGGCCCAAATTGTAAAATGGTCTTATCTATTGGCGATTTCGTTCCAATTCACATTCCAAGTAATATTCGGCATGCTAATTACATTGCCGCTTGCCAAATTGAATTATCTCTTATAGTTTCCGAGATATGGACTATCGATAATTTACACCTTAGGCTCTGCTTCTAACTTGGGCCCAAATTGTAAAATGGTCTTATCTATTGGCGATTTCGTTCCAAATCACATTCCAAGTAATATTGGGCATGCTAATTACATTGCCGGTTGCCAAATTGCATTTTCTCTTATAGTTTCCGAGATATGGACTATCGATAATTTACACCTTAGGCTCTGCTTCTAACTTGGGCCCAAATTGTAAAATGGTCTCATCTATTGGCGATTTCGTTCCAATTCACATTCCAAGTAATATTCGGCATGCTAATTACATTGCCGGTTGCCAAATTGAATTATCTCTTATAGTTTCCGAGATATGGACTATCGATAATTTACACCTTAGGCTCTGCTTCTAACTTGGGCCCAAATTGTAAAATGGTCTTATCTATTGGCGATTTCGTTCCAAATCACATTCCAAGTAATATTGGGCATGCTAATTACATTGCCGGTTGCCAAATTGCATTATCTCTTATAGTTTCCGAGATATGGACTATCGATAATTTACACCATAGGCTCTGCTTCTAACTTGGGCCCAAATTGTAAAATGGTCTTACCTATTGGCGATTTCGTTCCAATTCACATTCCAAGTAATATTCGGCATGCTAATTACATTGCCGGTTGCCAAATTGCATTATCTCTTATAGTTTCCGAGATATGGCCTATCGATAATTTACACCTTAGGCTCTGCTTCTAACTTGGGCCCAAATTGTAAAATGGTCTTATCTATTGGCGATTTCGTTCCAATTCACATTCCAATTAATATTCGGCATGCTAATTACATTGCCGGTTGCTAAATTGCATTATCTCTTATAGTTTCCGAGATATGGACTATCGATAATTTACACCTTAGGCTCTGCTTCTAACTTGGGCCCAAATTGTAAAATGGTCTTATCTATTGGCGATTTCGTTCCAATTCACATTCCAAGTAATATTCGGCATGCTAATTACATTGCCGGTTGCCAAATTGCATTATCTCTTATAGTTTCCGAGATATGGACTATCGATAATTTACACCTTAGGCTCTGCTTCTAACTTGGGCCCAAATTGTAAAATGGTCTTATCTATTGGCGATTTCGTTCCAATTCACATTCCAAGTAATATTCGGCATGCTAATTACATTGCCGGTTGCCAAATTGCATTATCTCTTATAGTTTCCGAGATATGGACTATCGATAATTTACACCTTAGGCTCTGCTTCTAACTTGGGCCCAAATTGTAAAATGGTCTTATCTATTGGCGATTTCGTTCCAATTCACATTCCAAGTAATATTCGGCATGCTAATTACATTGCCGGTTGCGAAATTGCATTATCTCTTATAGTTTCCGAGATATGGACTATCGATAATTTACACCTTAGGCTCTGCTTCTAACTTGGGCCCAAATTGTAAAATGGTCTTACCTATTGGCGATTTCGTTCCAATTCACATTCCAAGTAATATTCGGCATGCTAATCGCATTGCCGGTTGCCAAATTGCATTATCTCTTATAGTTTCCGAGATATTGACTATCGATAATTTACACCTTAGGCTCTGCTTCTAACTTGGGCCCAAATTGTAAAATGATCTTATCTATTGGCGATTTCGTTCCAATTCACATTCCAAGTAATATTCGGCATGCTAATTACATTGCCGGTTGCCAAATTGCATTATCTCTTATAGTTTCCGAGATATGGACTATCGATAATTTACACCTTAGGCTCTGCTTCTAACTTGGGCCCAAATTGTAAAATGGTCTTATCTATTGGCGATTTCGTTCCAATTCACATTCCAAGTAATATTCGGCATGCTAATTACATTGCCGGTTGCCAAATTGCATTAACTCTTATAGTTTCCGAGATATGGACTATCGATTATTTACACCTTAGGCTCTGCTTCTAACTTGGGCCCAAATTGTAAAATGGTCTTATCTATTGGCGATTTCGTTCCAATTCACATTCCAAGTAATATTCGGCATGCTAATTACATTGCCGGTTGCCAAATTGCATTATCCCTTATAGTTTCCGAGATATGGACTATCGATAATTTACACCATAGGCTCTGCTTATAACTTGGGCCCAAATTGTAAAATGGTCTTATCTATTGGCGATTTCGTTCCAATTCACATTCCAAGTAATATTCGGCATGCTAATTACATTGCCGGTTGCCAAATTGCATTATCTCTTATAGTTTCCGAGATATGGACTATCGATAATTTACATCTTAGGCTCTGCTTCTAACTTGGGCCCAAATTGTAAAATGGTCTTATCTATTGGCGATTTCGTTCCAATTCACATTCCAAGTAATATTCGGCATGCTAATTACATTGCCGGTTGCCAAATTGCATTATCTCTTATAGTTTCCGAGATATGGACTATCGATAATTTACACCTTAGGCTCTGCTTCTAACTTGGGCCCAAATTGTAAAATGGTCTTATCTATTGGCGATTTCGTTCCAATTCACATTCCAAGTAATATTCGGCATGCTAATTACATTGCCGGTTGCCAAATTGCATTATCTCTTATAGTTTCCGAGATATGGACTATCGATAATTTACACCTTAGGCTCTGCTTCTAACTTGGGCCCAAATTGTAAAATGGTCTTATCTATTGGCGATTTCGTTCCAATTCACATTCCAAGTAATATTCGGCATGCTAATTACATTGCCGGTTGCGAAATTGCATTATCTCTTATAGTTTCCGAGATATGGACTATCGATAATTTACACCTTAGGCTCTGCTTCTAACTTGGGCCCAAATTGTAAAATGGTCTTACCTATTGGCGATTTCGTTCCAATTCACATTCCAAGTAATATTCGGCATGCTAATTGCATTGCCGGTTGCCAAATTGCATTATCTCTTATAGTTTCCGAGATATTGACTATCGATAATTTACACCTTAGGCTCTGCTTCTAACTTGGGCCCAAATTGTAAAATGATCTTATCTATTGGCGATTTCGTTCCAATTCACATTCCAAGTAATATTCGGCATGCTAATTACATTGCCGGTTGCCAAATTGCATTATCTCTTATAGTTTCCGAGATATGGACTATCGATAATTTACACCTTAGGCTCTGCTTCTAACTTGGGCCCAAATTGTAAAATGGTCTTATCTATTGGCGATTTCGTTCCAATTCACATTCCAAGTAATATTTGGCATGCTAATTACATTGCCGGTTGCCAAATTGCATTAACTCTTATAGTTTCCGAGATATGGACTATCGATTATTTACACCTTAGGCTCTGCTTCTAACTTGGGCCCAAATTGTAAAATGGTCTTATCTATTGGCGATTTCGTTCCAATTCACATTCCAAGTAATATTCGGCATGCTAATTACATTGCCGGTTGCCAAATTGCATTATCTCTTATAGTTTCCGAGATATGGACTATCGATAATTTACACCATAGGCTCTGCTTATAACTTGGGCCCAAATTGTAAAATGGTCTTATCTATTGGCGATTTCGTTCCAATTCACATTCCAAGTAATATTCGGCATGCTAATTACATTGCCGGTTGCCAAATTGCATTATCTCTTATAGTTTCCGAGATATGGACTATCGATAATTTACACCTTAGGCTCTGCTTCTAACTTGGGCCCAAATTGTAAAATGGTCTTATCTATTGGCGATTTCGTTCCAATTCACATTCCAAGTAATATTCGGCATGCTAATTACATTGCCGGTTGCCAAATTGCATTATCTCTTATAGTTTCCGAGATATGGACTATCGATAATTTACACCTTAGGCTCTGCTTCTAACTTGGGCCCAAATTGTAAAATGGTCTTATCTATTGGCGATTTCGTTCCAATTCACATTCCAAGTAATATTCGGCATGTTAATTACATTGCCGGTTGCGAAATTGCATTATCTCTTATAGTTTCCGAGATATGGACTATCGATAATTTACACCTTAGGCTCTGCTTCTAACTTGGGCCCAAATTGTAAAATGGTCTTACCTATTGGCGATTTCGTTCCAATTCACATTCCAAGTAATATTCGGCATGCTAATTGCATTGCCGGTTGCCAAATTGCATTATCTCTTATAGTTTCCGAGATATTGACTATCGATAATTTACACCTTAGGCTCTGCTTCTAACTTGGGCCCAAATTGTAAAATGATCTTATTTATTGGCGATTTCGTTCCAATTCACATTCCAAGTAATATTCGGCATGCTAATTACATTGCCGGTTGCCAAATTGCATTATCTCTTATAGTTTCCGAGATATGGACTATCGATAATTTACACCTTAGGCTCTGCTTCTAACTTGGGCCCAAATTGTAAAATGGTCTTATCTATTGGCGATTTCGTTCCAATTCACATTCCAAGTAATATTTGGCATGCTAATTACATTGCCGGTTGCCAAATTGCATTAACTCTTATAGTTTCCGAGATATGGACTATCGATTATTTACACCTTAGGCTCTGCTTCTAACTTGGGCCCAAATTGTAAAATGGTCTTATCTATTGGCGATTTCGTTCCAATTCACATTCCAAGTAATATTCGGCATGCTAATTACATTGCCGGTTGCCAAATTGCATTATCTCTTATAGTTTCCGAGATATGGACTATCGATAATTTACACCATAGGCTCTGCTTATAACTTGGGCCCAAATTGTAAAATGGTCTTATCTATTGGCGATTTCGTTCCAATTCACATTCCAAGTAATATTCGGCATGCTAATTACATTGCCGGTTGCCAAATTGCATTATCTCTTATAGTTTCCGAGATATGGACTATCGATAATTTACACCTTAGGCTCTGCTTCTAACTTGGGCCCAAATTGTAAAATGGTCTTATCTATTGGCGATTTCGTTCCAATTCACATTCCAAGTAATATTCGGCATGCTAATTACATTGCCGGTTGCCAAATCGCATTATCTCTTATAGTTTCCGAGATATGGACTATCGATAATTGACACCTTAGGCTCTGCTTCTAACTTGGGCCCAAATTGTAAAATGGTCTTATCTATTGGCGATTTCGTTCCAATTCACATTCCAAGTAATATTCGGCATGCTAATTACATTGCCGGTTGCCAAATTGCATTAACTCTTATAGTTTCCGAGATATGGACTATCGATTATTTACACCTTAGGCTCTGCTTCTAACTTGGGCCCATATTGTAAAATGGTCTTATCTATTGGCGATTTCGTTCCAATTCACATTTCAAGTAATATTCGGCATGCTAATTACATTGCCGGTTGCCAAATTGCATTATCTCTTATAGTTTCCGAGATATGGACTATCGATAATTTACACCATAGGCTCTGCTTATAACTTGGGCCCAAATTGTAAAAAGGTCTTATCTATTGGCGATTTCGTTCCAATTCACATTCCAAGTAATATTCGGCATGCTAATTACATTGCCGGTTGCCAAATTGCATTATCTCTTATAGTTTCCGAGATATGGACTATCGATAATTTACACCTTAGGCCCTGCTTCTAACTTGGGCCCAAATTGTAAAATGGTCTTATCTATTGGCGATTTCGTTCCAATTCACATTCCAAGTAATATTCGGCATGCTAATTACATTGCCGGTTGCCAAATTGCATTATCTCTTATAGTTTCCGAGATATGGACTATCGATAATTTACACCTTAGGCTCTGCTTCTAACTTGGGCCCAAATTGTAAAATGGTCTTATCTATTGGCGATTTCGTTCCAATTCACATTCCAAGTAATATTCGGCATGCTGATTACATTGCCGGTTGCCAAATTGAATTATCTCTTATAGTTTCCGAGATATGGACTATCGATAATTTACACCTTAGGCTCTGCTTCTAACTTGGGCCCAAATTGTAAAATGGTCTTACCTATTGGCGATTTCGTTCCAATTCACATTCCAAGTAATATTCGGCATGCTAATTGCATTGCCGGTTGCCAAATTGCATTATCTCTTATAGTTTCCGAGATATTGACTATCGATAATTTACACCTTAGGCTCTGCTTCTAACTTGGGCCCAAATTGTAAAATGGTCTTATCTATTGGCGATTTCGTTCCAATTCACATTCCAAGTAATATTCGGCATGCTAATTACATTGCCGGTTGCCAAATTGCATTATCTCTTATAGTTTCCGAGATATGGACTATCGATAATTTACACCTTAGGCTCTGCTTCTAACTTGGGCCCAAATTGTAAAATGGTCTTATCTATTGGCGATTTCGTTCCAATTCACATTCCAAGTAATATTCGGCATGCTAATTACATTGCCGGTTGCCAAATTGCATTAACTCTTATAGTTTCCGAGATATGGACTATCGATTATTTACACCTTAGGCTCTGCTTCTAACTTGGGCCCAAATTGTAAAATGGTCTTACCTATTGGCGATTTCGTTCCAATTCACATTCCAAGTAATATTCGGCATGCTAATTACATTGCCGGTTGCCAAATTGCATTATCTCTTATAGTTTCCGAGATATGGACTATCAATAATTTACACCTTAGGCTCTGCTTCTAACTTGGGCCCAAATTGTAAAATGGTCTTATCTATTGGCGATTTCGTTCCAATTCACATTCCAAGTAATATTCGGCATGCTAATTACATTGCCGGTTGCCAAATTGCATTATCTCTTATAGTTTCCGAGATATGGACTATCGATAATTTACACCTTAGGCTCTGCTTCTAACTTGGGCCCAAATCGTAAAATGGTCTTATCTATTGGCGATTTCGTTCCAATTCACATTCCAAGTAATATTCGGCATGCTAATTACATTGCCGGTTGCCAAATTGCATTATCTCTTATAGTTTCCGAGATATGGACTATCGATAATTTACACCTTAGGCTCTGCTTCTAACTTGGGCCCAAATTGTAAAATGGTCTTATCTATTGGCGATTTCGTTCCAATTCACATTCCAAGTAATATTCGGCATGCTAATTACATTGCCGGTTGCCAAATTGCATTATCTCTTATAGTTTCCGAGATATGGACTATCGATAATTTACACCTTAGGCTCTGCTTCTAACTTGGGCCCAAATTGTAAAATGGTCTTATCTATTGGCGATTTCGTTCCAATTCACACTCCAAGTAATATTCGGCATGCTAATTACATTGCCGGTTGCGAAATTGCATTATCTCTTATAGTTTCCGAGATATGGACTATCGATAATTTACACCTTAGGCTCTGCTTCTAACTTGGGCCCAAATTGTAAAATGGTCTTATCTATTGGCGATTTCGTTCTAATTCACATTCCAAGTAATATTCGGCATGCTAATTACATTGCCGGTTGCCAAATTGCTTTATCTCTTATAGTTTCCGAGATATGGACTATCGATAATTTACACCTTAGGCTCTGCTTCTAACTTGGGCCCAAATTGTAAAATGGTCTTATCTATTGGCGATTTCGTTCCAATTCACATTCCAAGTAATATTCGGCATGCTAATTACATTGCCGGTTGCCAAATTGCATTATCTCTTATAGTTTCCGAGATATGGACTATCGATAATTTACACCTTAGGCTCTGCTTCTAACTTGGGCCCAAATTGTAAAATGGTCTTATCTATTGGCGATTTCGTCCCAATTCACATTCCAAGTGATATTCGGCATGCTAATTACATTGCCGGTTGCGAAATTGCATTATCTCTTATAGTTTCCGAGATATGGACTATCAATAATTTACACCTTAGGCTCTGCTTCTAACTTGGGCCCAAATTGTAAAATGGTCTTATCTATTGGCGATTTCGTTCCAATTCACATTCCAAGTAATATTCGGCATGCTAATTACATTTCCGGTTGCCAAATTGCATTATCTCTTATAGTTTCCGAGATATGGACTATCGATAATTTACATCTTAGGCTCTGCTTCTAACTTGGGCCCAAATTGTAACATGGTCTTATCTATTGGCGATTTCGTTCCAATTCACATTCCAAGTAATATTCGGCATGCTAATTACATTGCCGGTTGCCAAATTGCATTATCTCTTATAGTTTCCGAGATATGGACTATCGATAATTTACACCTTAGGCTCTGCTTCTAACTTGGGCCCAAATTGTAAAATGGTCTTATCTATTGGCGATTTCGTTCCAATTCACATTCCAAGTAATATTCGGCATGCTAATTACATTGCCGGTTGCCAAATTGCATTATCTCTTATAGTTTCCGAGATATGGACTATCGATAATTTACACCTTAGGCTCTGCTTCTAACTTGGGCCCAAATTGTAAAATGGTCATATCTATTGGCGATTTCGTTCCAATTCACATTCCAAGTAATATTCGGCATGCTAATTACATTGCCGGTTGCGAAATTGCATTATCTCTTATAGTTTCCGAGATATGGACTATCGATAATTTACACCTTAGGCTCTGCTTCTAACTTGGGCCCAAATTGTAAAATGGTCTTACCTATTGGCGATTTCGTTCCAATTCACATTCCAAGTAATATTCGGCATGCTAATTGCATTGCCGGTTGCCAAATTGCATTATCTCTTATAGTTTCCGAGATATTGACTATCGATAATTTACACCTTAGGCTCTGCTTCTAACTTGGGCCCAAATTGTAAAATGATCTTATCTATTGGCGATTTCGTTCCAATTCACATTCCAAGTAATATTCGGCATGCTAATTACATTGCCGGTTGCCAAATTGCATTATCTCTTATAGTTTCCGAGATATGGACTATCGATAATTTACACCTTAGGCTCTGCTTCTAACTTGGGCCCAAATTGTAAAATGGTCTTATCTATTGGCGATTTCGTTCCAATTCACATTCCAAGTAATATTTGGCATGCTAATTACATTGCCGGTTGCCAAATTGCATTAACTCTTATAGTTTCCGAGATATGGACTATCGATTATTTACACCTTAGGCTCTGCTTCTAACTTGGGCCCAAATTGTAAAATGGTCTTATCTATTGGCGATTTCGTTCCAATTCACATTCCAAGTAATATTCGGCATGCTAATTACATTGCCGGTTGCCAAATTGCATTATCTCTTATAGTTTCCGAGATATGGACTATCGATAATTTACACCATAGGCTCTGCTTATAACTTGGGCCCAAATTGTAAAATGGTCTTATCTATTGGCGATTTCGTTCCAATTCACATTCCAAGTAATATTCGGCATGCTAATTACATTGCCGGTTGCCAAATTGCATTATCTCTTATAGTTTCCGAGATATGGACTATCGATAATTTACACCTTAGGCTCTGCTTCTAACTTGGGCCCAAATTGTAAAATGGTCTTATCTATTGGCGATTTCGTTCCAATTCACATTCCAAGTAATATTCGGCATGCTAATTACATTGCCGGTTGCCAAATCGCATTATCTCTTATAGTTTCCGAGATATGGACTATCGATAATTGACACCTTAGGCTCTGCTTCTAACTTGGGCCCAAATTGTAAAATGGTCTTATCTATTGGCGATTTCGTTCCAATTCACATTCCAAGTAATATTCGGCATGCTAATTACATTGCCGGTTGCCAAATTGCATTAACTCTTATAGTTTCCGAGATATGGACTATCGATTATTTACACCTTAGGCTCTGCTTCTAACTTGGGCCCATATTGTAAAATGGTCTTATCTATTGGCGATTTCGTTCCAATTCACATTCCAAGTAATATTCGGCATGCTAATTACATTGCCGGTTGCCAAATTGCATTATCTCTTATAGTTTCCGAGATATGGACTATCGATTATTTACACCTTAGGCTCTGCTTCTAACTTGGGCCCATATTGTAAAATGGTCTTATCTATTGGCGATTTCGTTCCAATTCACATTCCAAGTAATATTCGGCATGCTAATTACATTGCCGGTTGCCAAATTGCATTATCTCTTATAGTTTCCGAGATATGGACTATCGATAATTTACACCTTAGGCTCTGCTTCTAACTTGGGCCCAAATTGTAAAATGGTCTTATCTATTGGCGATTTCGTTCCAATTCACATTCCAAGTAATATTCGGCATGCTAATTACATTGCCGGTTGCCAAATTGCATTAACTCTTATAGTTTCCGAGATATGGACTATCGATTATTTACACCTTAGGCTCTGCTTCTAACTTGGGCCCATATTGTAAAAAGGTCTTATCTATTGGCGATTTTGTTCCAATTCACATTCCAAGTAATATTCGGCATGCTAATTACATTGCCGGTTGCCAAATTGCATTATCTCTTATAGTTTCCGAGATATGGACTATCGATAATTTACACCTTAGGCTCTGCTTCTAACTTGGGCCCAAATTGTAAAATGGTCTTATCTATTGGCGATTTCGTTCCAATTCACATTCCAAGTAATATTCGGCATGCTAATTACATTGCCGGTTGCCAAATTGCATTATCTCTTATAGTTTCCGAGATATGGACTATCGATAATTTACACCTTAGGCTCTGGTTCTAACTTGGGCCCAAATTGTAAAATGGTCTTATCTATTGGCGATTTCGTTCCAATTCACATTCCAAGTAATATTCGGCATGCTGATTACATTGCCGGTTGCCAAATTGAATTATCTCTTATAGTTTCCGAGATATGGACTATCGATAATTTACACCTTAGGCTCTGCTTCTAACTTGGGCCCAAATTGTAAAATGGTCTTACCTATTGGCGAGTTCGTTCCAATTCACATTCCAAGTAATATTCGGCATGCTAATTGCATTGCCGGTTGCCAAATTGCATTATCTCTTATAGTTTCCGAGATATTGACTATCGATAATTTACACCTTAGGCTCTGCTTCTAACTTGGGCCCAAATTGTAAAATGGTCTTATCTATTGGCGATTTCGTTCCAATTCACATTCCAAGTAATATTCGGCATGCTAATTACATTGCCGGTTGCCAAATTGCATTATCTCTTATAGTTTCCGAGATATGGACTATCGATAATTTACACCTTAGGCTCTGCTTCTAACTTGGGCCCAAATTGTAAAATGGTCTTATCTATTGGCGATTTCGTTCCAATTCACATTCCAAGTAATATTCGGCATGCTAATTACATTGCCGGTTGCCAAATTGCATTAACTCTTATAGTTTCCGAGATATGGACTATCGATTATTTACACCTTAGGCTCTGCTTCTAACTTGGGCCCAAATTGTAAAATGGTCTTACCTATTGGCGATTTCGTTCCAATTCACATTCCAAGTAATATTCGGCATGCTAATTACATTGCCGGTTGCCAAATTGCATTATCTCTTATAGTTTCCGAGATATGGACTATCAATAATTTACACCTTAGGCTCTGCTTCTAACTTGGGCCCAAATTGTAAAATGGTCTTATCTATTGGCGATTTCGTTCCAATTCACATTCCAAGTAATATTCGGCATGCTAATTACATTGCCGGTTGCCAAATTGCATTATCTCTTATAGTTTCCGAGATATGGACTATCGATAATTTACACCTTAGGCTCTGCTTCTAACTTGGGCCCAAATCGTAAAATGGTCTTATCTATTGGCGATTTCGTTCCAATTCACATTCCAAGTAATATTCGGCATGCTAATTACATTGCCGGTTGCCAAATTGCATTATCTCTTATAGTTTCCGAGATATGGACTATCGATAATTTACACCTTAGGCTCTGCTTCTAACTTGGGCCCAAATTGTAAAATGGTCTTATCTATTGGCGATTTCGTTCCAATTCACATTCCAAGTAATATTCGGCATGCTAATTACATTGCCGGTTGCCAAATTGCATTATCTCTTATAGTTTCCGAGATATGGACTATCGATAATTTACACCTTAGGCTCTGCTTCTAACTTGGGCCCAAATTGTAAAATGGTCTTATCTATTGGCGATTTCGTTCCAATTCACACTCCAAGTAATATTCGGCATGCTAATTACATTGCCGGTTGCGAAATTGCATTATCTCTTATAGTTTCCGAGATATGGACTATCGTTAATTTACACCTTAGGCTCTGCTTCTAACTTGGGCCCAAATTGTAAAATGGTCTTATCTATTGGCGATTTCGTTCCAATTCACATTCCAAGTAATATTCGGCATGCTAATTACATTGCCGGTTGCCAAATTGCTTTATCTCTTATAGTTTCCGAGATATGGACTATCGATAATTTACACCTTAGGCTCTGCTTCTAACTTGGGCCCAAATTGTAAAATGGTCTTATCTATTGGCGATTTCGTTCCAATTCACATTCCAAGTAATATTCGGCATGCTAATTACATTGCCGGTTGCCAAATTGCATTATCTCTTATAGTTTCCGAGATATGGACTATCGATAATTTACACCTTAGGCTCTGCTTCTAACTTGGGCCCAAATTGTAAAATGGTCTTATCTATTGGCGATTTCGTCCCAATTCACATTCCAAGTGATATTCGGCATGCTAATTACATTGCCGGTTGCGAAATTGCATTATCTCTTATAGTTTCCGAGATATGGACTATCAATAATTTACACCTTAGGCTCTGCTTCTAACTTGGGCCCAAATTGTAAAATGGTCTTATCTATTGGCGATTTCGTTCCAATTCACATTCCAAGTAATATTCGGCATGCTAATTACATTGCCGGTTGCCAAATTGCATTATCTCTTATAGTTTCCGAGATATGGACTATCGATAATTTACACCTTAGGCTCTGCTTCTAACTTGGGCCCAAATTGTAAAATGGTCTTATCTATTGGCGATTTCGTTCCAATTCACATTCCAAGTAATATTCGGCATGCTAATTACATTTCCGGTTGCCAAATTGCATTATCTCTTATAGTTTCCGAGATATGGACTATCGATAATTTACACCTTAGGCTCTGCTTCTAACTTGGGCCCAAATTGTAAAATGGTCTTATCTATTGGCGATTTCGTTCCAATTCACACTCCAAGTAATATTCGGCATGCTAATTACATTGCCGGTTGCGAAATTGCATTATCTCTTATAGTTTCCGAGATATGGACTATCGATAATTTACACCTTAGGCTCTGCTTCTAACTTGGGCCCAAATTGTAAAATGGTCTTATCTATTGGCGATTTCGTTCCAATTCACATTCCAAGTAATATTCGGCATGCTAATTACATTGCCGGTTGCCAAATTGCATTATCTCTTATAGTTTCCGAGATATGGACTATCGATAATTTACACCTTAGGCTCTGCTTCTAACTTGGGCCCAAATTGTAAAATGGTCTTCTCTATTGGCGATTTCGTCCCAATTCACATTCCAAGTAATATTCGGCATGCTAATTACATTGCCGTTTGCGAAATTGCATTATCTCTTATAGTTTCAGTGATATGGACTCTCGATAATTTACACCTTAGGCTCTGCTTCTAACTTGGGCCCAAATTGTAAAATGGTCTTATCTATTGGCGATTTCGTTCCAATTCATATTCCAAGTAATATTCGGCATGCTAATTACATTGCCGGTTGCCAAATTGCATTATCTCTTATAGTTTCCGAGATATGGACTATCGATAATTTACACCTTAGGCTCTGCTTCTAACTTGGGCCCAAATTGTAAAATGGTCTTATCTATTGGCGATTTCGTTCCAATTCACATTCCGAGTAATATTCGGCATGCTAATTACATTGCCGGTTGCCAAATTGCATTAACTCTTATAGTTTCCGAGATATGGACTATCGATAATTTACACCTTAGGCTCTGCTTCTAACTTGGGCCCAAATTGTAAAATGGTCTTATCTATTGGCGATTTCGTTCCAATTCACATTCCAAGTAATATTCGGCATGCTAATTACATTGCCGGTTGCCAAATTGCATTATCTCTTATAGTTTCCGAGATATGGACTATCGATAATTTACACCTTAGGCTCTGCTTCTAACTTGGGCCCAAATTGTAAAATGGTCTTATCTATTGGCGATTTCGTTCCAATTCACATTCCAAGTAATATTCGGCATGCTAATTACATTGCCGGTTGCCAAATTGCATTATCTCTTATAGTTTCCGAGATATGGACTATCGATAATTTACACCTTAGGCTCTGCTTCTAACTTGGGCCCAAATTGTAAAATGGTCTTATCTATTGGCGATTTCGTTCCAATTCACACTCCAAGTAATATTCGGCATGCTAATTACATTGCCGGTTGCGAAATTGCATTATCTCTTATAGTTTCCGAGATATGGACTATCGATAATTTACACCTTAGGCTCTGCTTCTAACTTGGGCCCAAATTGTAAAATGGTCTTATCTATTGGCGATTTCGTTCCAATTCACATTCCAAGTAATATTCGGCATGCTAATTACATTGCCGGTTGCCAAATTGCATTATCTCTTATAGTTTCCGAGATATGGACTATCGATAATTTACACCTTAGGCTCTGCTTCTAACTTGGGCCCAAATTGTAAAATGGTCTTCTCTATTGGCGATTTCGTCCCAATTCACACTCCAAGTAATATTCGGCATGCTAATTACATTGCCGTTTGCGAAATTGCATTATCTCTTATAGTTTCAGAGATATGGACTATCGATAATTTACACCTTAGGCTCTGCTTCTAACTTGGGCCCAAATTGTAAAATGGTCTTATCTATTGGCGATTTCGTTCCAATTCACATTCCAAGTAATATTCGGCATGCTAATTACATTGCCGGTTGCCAAATTGCATTATCTCTTATAGTTTCCGAGATATGGACTATCGATAATTTACACCTTAGGCTCTGCTTCTAACTTGGGCCAAAATTGTAAAATGGTCTTATCTATTGGCGATTTCGTTCCAATTCACATTCCAAGTAATATTCGGCATGCTAATTACATTGCCGGTTGCCAAATTGCATTAACTCTTATAGTTTCCGAGATATGGACTATCGATAATTTACACCTTAGGCTCTGCTTCTAACTTGGGCCCAAATTGTAAAATGGTCTTATCTATTGGCGATTTCGTTCCAATTCACATTCCAAGTAATATTCGGCATGCTAATTACATTGCCGGTTGCCAAATTGCATTATCTCTTATAGTTTCCGAGATATGGACTATCGATAATTTACACCATAGGCTCTGCTTCTAACTTGGGCCCAAATTGTAAAATGGTCTTATCTATTGGCGATTTCGTTCCAATTCACATTCCAAGTAATATTCGGCATGCTAATTACATTTCCGGTTGCCAAATTGCATTATCTCTTATAGTTTCCGAGATATGGACTATCGATAATTTACACCTTAGGCTCTGCTTCTAACTTGGGCCCAAATTGTAAAATGGTCTTATCTATTGGCGATTTCGTTCCAATTCACATTCCAAGTAATATTCGGCATGCTAATTACATTGCCGGTTGCCAAATTGCATTATCTCTTATAGTTTCCGAGATATGGACTATCGATAATTTACACCTTAGGCTCTGCTTCTAACTTGGGCCCAAATTGTAAAATGGTCTTATCTATTGGCGATTTCGTTCCAATTCACATTCCAAGTAATATTCGGCATGCTAATTGCATTGCCGGTTGCCAAATTGCATTATCTCTTATAGTATCCGAGATATGGACTATCGATAATTTACACCTTAGGCTCTGCTTCTAACTTGGGCCCAAATTGTAAAATGGTCTTATCTATTGGCGATTTCGTTCCAATTCACATTCCAAGTAATATTCGGCATGCTAATTACATTGCCGGTTGCCAAATTGCATTATCTCTTATAGTTTCCGAGATATGGACTATCGATAATTTACACCTTAGGCTCTGCTTCTAACTTGGGCCCAAATTGTAAAATGGTCTTATCTATTGGCGATTTCGTTCCAATTCACATTCCAAGTAATATTCGGCATGCTAATTACATTGCCGGTTGCCAAATTGCATTAACTCTTATAGTTTCCGAGATATGGACTATCGATTATTTACACCTTAGGCTCTGCTTCTAACTTGGGCCCAAATTGTAAAATGGTCTTATCTATTGGCGATTTCGTTCCAATTCACATTCCAAGTAATATTCGGCATGCTAATTACATTGCCGGTTGCCAAATTGCATTATCTCTTATAGTTTCCGAGATATGGACTATCGATAATTTACACCTTAGGCTCTGCTTCTAACTTGGGCCCAAATTGTAAAATGGTCTTATCTATTAGCGATTTAGTTGCAATTCACATTCCAAGTAATATTCGGCATGCTAATTACATTGCCGGTTGCCAAATTGCATTATCTCTTATAGTTTCCGAGATATGGACTATCGATAATTTACACCTTAGGCTCTGCTTCTAACTTGGGCCCAAATTGTAAAATGGTCTTATCTATTGGCGATTTCGTCCCAATTCACATTCCAAGTGATATTCGGCATGCTAATTACATTGCCGGTTGCGAAATTGCATTATCTCTTATAGTTTCCGAGATATGGACTATCAATAATTTACACCTTAGGCTCTGCTTCTAACTTGGGCCCAAATTGTAAAATGGTCTTATCTATTGGCGATTTCGTTCCAATTCACATTCCAAGTAATATTCGGCATGCTAATTACATTGCCGGTTGCCAAATTGCATTATCTCTTATAGTTTCCGAGATATGGACTATCGATAATTTACACCTTAGGCTCTGCTTCTAACTTGGGCCCAAATTGTAAAATGGTCTTATCTATTGGCGATTTCGTTCCAATTCACATTCCAAGTAATATTCGGCATGCTAATTACATTGCCAGTTGCCAAATTGCATTAACTCTTATAGTTTCCGAGATATGGACTATCGATAATTTACACCTTAGGCTCTGCTTCTAACTTGGGCCCAAATTGTAAAATGGTCTTATCTATTGGCGATTTCGTTCCAATTCACATTCCAAGTAATATTCGGCATGCTAATTACATTGCCGGTTGCCAAATTGCATTATCTCTTATAGTTTCCGAGATATGGACTATCGATAATTTACACCATAGGCTCTGCTTATAACTTGGGCCCAAATTGTAAAATGGTCTTATCTATTGGCGATTTCGTTCCAATTCACATTCCAAGTAATATTCGGCATGCTAATTACATTGCCGGTTGCCAAATTGCATTATCTCTTATAGTTTCCGAGATATGGACTATCGATAATTTACACCTTAGGCTCTGCTTCTAACTGGGGCCCAAATTGTAAAATGGTCTTATCTATTGGCGATTTCGTTCCAATTCACATTCCAAGTAATATTCGGCATGCTAATTACATTGCCGGTTGCCAAATTGCATTATCTCTTATAGTTTCCGAGATATGGACTATCGATAATTTACACCTTAGGCTCTGCTTCTAACTTGGGCCCAAATTGTAAAATGGTCTTATCTATTGGCGATTTCGTCCCAATTCACATTCCAAGTGATATTCGGCATGCTAATTACATTGCCGGTTGCGAAATTGCATTATCTCTTATAGTTTCCGAGATATGGACTATCAATTATTTACACCTTAGGCTCTGCTTCTAACTTGGGCCCAAATTGTAAAATGGTCTTATCTATTGGCGATTTCGTTCCAATTCACATTCCAAGTAATATTCGGCATGCTAATTACATTGCCGGTTGCCAAATTGCATTATCTCTTATAGTTTCCGAGATATGGACTATCGATAATTTACACCTTAGGCTCTGCTTCTAACTTGGGCCCAAATTGTAAAATGGTCTTATCTATTGGCGATTTCGTTCCAATTCACATTCCAAGTAATATTCGGCATGCTAATTACATTGCCGGTTGCCAAATTGCATTATCTCTTATAGTTTCCGAGATATGGACTATCGATAATTTACACCTTAGGCTCTGCTTCTAACTTGGGCCCAAATTGTAAAATGGTCTTATCTATTGGCGATTTCGTTCCAATTCACATTCCAAGTAATATTCGGCATGCTAATTACATTGCCGGTTGCCAAATTGCATTATCTCTTATAGTTTCCGAGATATGGACTATCAATAATTTACACCTTAGGCTCTGCTTCTAACTTGGGCCCAAATTGTAAAATGGTCTTATCTATTGGCGATTTCGTTCCAATTCACATTCCAAGTAATATTCGGCATGCTAATTACATTGCCGGTTGCGAAATTGCATTATCTCTTATAGTTTCCGAGATATGGACTATCAATAATTTACACCTTAGGCTCTGCTTCTAACTTGGGCCCAAATTGTAAAATGGTCTTATCTATTGGCGATTTCGTTCCAATTCACATTCCAAGTAATATTCGGCATGCTAATTACATTGCCGGTTGCCAAATTGCATTATCTCTTATAGTTTCCGAGATATGGACTATCGATAATTTACACCTTAGGCTCTGCTTCTAACTTGGGCCCAAATTGTAAAATGGTCTTATCTATTGGCGATTTCGTTCCAATTCACATTCCAAGTAATATTCGGCATGCTAATTACATTGCCGGTTGCCAAATTGCATTATCTCTTATAGTTTCCGAGATATGGACTATCGATAATTTACACCTTAGGCTCTGCTTCTAACTTGGGCCCAAATTGTAAAACGGTCTTATCTATTAGCGATTTCGTCCCAATTCACATTCCAAGTGATATTCGGCATGCTAATTACATTGCCGGTTGCGAAATTGCATTATCTCTTATAGTTTCCGAGATATGGACTATCAATAATTTACACCTTAGGCTCTGCTTCTAACTTGGGCCCAAATTGTAAAATGGTCTTATCTATTGGCGATTTCGTTCCAATTCACATTCCAAGTAATATTCGGCATGCTAATTACATTGCCGGTTGCCAAATTGCATTATCTCTTATAGTTTCCGAGATATGGACTATCGATAATTTACACCTTAGGCTCTGCTTCTAACTTGGGCCCAAATTGTAAAATGGTCTTATCTATTGGCGATTTCGTTCCAATTCACATTCCAAGTAATATTCGGCATGCTAATTACATTGCCGGTTGCCAAATTGCATTATCTCTTATAGTTTCCGAGATATGGACTATCGATAATTTACACCTTAGGCTCTGCTTCTAACTTGGGCCCAAATTGTAAAATGGTCTTATCTATTGGCGATTTCGTTCCAATTCACATTCCAAGTAATATTCGGCATGCTAATTACATTGCCGGTTGCCAAATTGCATTATCTCTTATAGTATCCGAGATATGGACTATCGATAATTTACACCTTAGGCTCTGCTTCTAACTTGGGCCCAAATCGTAAAATGGTCTTATCTATTGGCGATTTCGTTCCAATTCACATTCCAAGTAATATTCGGCATGCTAATTACATTGCCGGTTGCCAAATTGCATTATCTCTTATAGTTTCCGAGATATGGACTATCGATAATTTACACCTTAGGCTCTGCTTCTAACTTGGGCCCAAATTGTAAAATGGTCTTATCTATTGGCGATTTCGTTCCAATTCTCATTCCAAGTAATATTCGGCATGCTAATTACATTGCCGGTTGCCAAATTGCATTATCTCTTATAGTTTCCGAGATATGGACTATCGATAATTTACACCTTAATATCTGCTTCTAACTTGGGCCAAAATTGTAAAATGGTCTTATCTATTGGCGATTTCGTTCCAATTCACATTCCAAGTAATATTCGGCATGCTAATTACATTGCCGGTTGCAAAATTGCAATATCTCTTATAGTTTCCGAGATATGGACTATCGATAATTTACACCTTAGGCTCTGCTTCTAACTTGGGCCCAAATTGTAAAATGGTCTTATCTATTGGCGATTTCGTTCCAATTCACATTCCAAGTAATACTCGGCATGCTAATTAGATTGCCGGTTGCCAAATTGCATTATCTCTTATAGTTTCCGAGATATGGACTATCGATAATTTACACCTTAGGCTCTGCTTCTAACTTGGGCCCAAATTGTAAAATGGTCTTATCTATTGGCGATTTCGTTCCAATTCATACTCCAAGTAATATTCGGCATGCTAATTACATTGCCGGTTGCGAAATTGCATTATCTCTTATAGTTTCCGAGATATGGACTATCGATAATTTACACCTTAGGCTCTGCTTCTAACTTGGGCCCAAATTGTAAAATGGTCTTATCTATTGGCGATTTCGTTCCAATTCACATTCCAAGTAATATTCGGCATGCTAATTACATTGCCGGATGCCAAATTGCATTATCTCTTATAGTTTCCGAGATATGGACTATCGATAATTTACACCTTAGGCTCTGCTTCTAACTTGGGCCCAAATTGTAAAATGGTCTTATCTATTGGCGATTTCGTTCCAATTCATATTCCAAGTAATATTCGGCATGCTAATTGCATTGCCGGTTGCCAAATTGCATTATCTCTTATAGTTTCCGAGATATGGACTATCGATAATTTACACCTTAGGCTCTGCTTCTAACTTGGGCCCAAATTGTAAAATGGTCTTATCTATTGGTGATTTCGTTCCAATTCACATTCCAAGTAATATTCGGCATGCTAATTACATTGCCGGTTGCCAAATTGCATTATCTCTTATAGTTTCCGAGATATGGACTATCGATAATTTACACCTTAGGCTCTGCTTCTAACTTGGGCCCAAATTGTAAAATGGTCTTATCTATTGGCGATTTCGTTCCAATTCACATTCCAAGTAATATTCGGCATGCTAATTACATTGCCGGTTGCCAAATTGCATTAACTCTTATAGTTTCCGAGATATGGACTATCGATTATTTACACCTTAGGCTCTGCTTCTAACTTGGGCCCAAATTGTAAAATGGTCTTATCTATTGGCGATTTCGTTCCAATTCACATTCCAAGTAATATTCGGCATGCTTATTACATTGCCGGTTGCCAAATTGCATTATCTCTTATAGTTTCCGAGATATGGACTATCGATAATTTACACCATAGGCTCTGCTTATAACTTGGGCCCAAATTGTAAAATGGTCTTATCTATTGGCGATTTCGTTCCAATTCACATTCCAAGTAATATTCGGCATGCTAATTACATTGCCGGTTGCCAAATTGCATTATCTCTTATAGTTTCCGAGATATGGACTATCGATAATTTACACCTTAGGCTCTGCTTCTAAATTGGGCCCAAATTGTAAAATGGTCTTATCTATTGGCGATTTCGTTCCAATTCACATTCCAAGTAATATTCGGCATGCTAATTACATTGCCGGTTGCCAAATTGCATTATCTCTTATAGTTTCCGAGATATGAACTATCGATAATTTACACCTTAGGCTCTGCTTCTAACTTGGGCCCAAATTGTAAAATGGTCTTATCTATTGGCGATTTCGTTCCAATTCACATTCCAAGTAATATTCGGCATGCTAATTACATTGCCGGTTGCCAAATTGCATTATCTCTTATAGTTTCCGAGATATGGACTATCGATAATTTACACCATAGGCTCTGCTTATAACTTGGGCCCAAATTGTAAAATGGTCTTATCTATTGGCGATTTCGTTCCAATTCACATTCCAAGTAATATTCGGCATGCTAATTACATTGCCGGTTGCCAAATTGCATTATCTCTTATAGTTTCCGAGATATGGACTATCGATAATTTACACCTTAGGCTCTGCTTCTAACTTGGGCCCAAATTGTAAAATGGTCTTATCTATTGGCGATTTCGTTCCAATTCACATTCCAAGTAATATTCGGCATGCTAATTACATTGCCGGTTGCCAAATTGCATTATCTCTTATAGTTTCCGAGATATGGACTATCGATAATTTACACTTTAGGCTCTGCTTCTAACTTGGGCCCAAATTGTAAAACGGTCTTATCTATTGGCGATTTCGTTCCAATTCACATTCCAAGTAATATTCGGCATGCTAATAACATTGCCGGTTGCCAAATTGCATTATCTCTTATAGTTTCCGAGATATGGACTATCGATAATTTACACCTTAGGCTCTGCTTCTAACTTGGGCCCAAATTGTAAAATGGTCTTATCTATTGGCGATTTCGTCCCAATTCACATTCCAAGTGATATTCGGCATGCTAATTACATTGCCGGTTGCGAAATTGCATTATCTCTTATAGTTTCCGAGATATGGACTATCAATAATTTACACCTTAGGCTCTGCTTCTAACTTGGGCCCAAATTGTAAAATGGTCTTATCTATTGGCGATTTCGTTCCAATTTACATTCCAAGTAATATTCGGCATGCTAATTACATTGCCGGTTGCCAAATTGCATTATCTCTTATAGTTTCCGAGATATGGACTATCGATAATTTACACCTTAGGCTCTGCTTCTAACTTGGGCCCAAATTGTAAAATGGTCTTATCTATTGGCGATTTCGTTCCAATTCACATTCCAAGTAATATTCGGCATGCTAATTACATTGCCGGTTGCCAAATTGCATTATCTCTTATAGTTTCCGAGATATGGAATATCGATAATTTACACCTTAGGCTCTGCTTCTAACTTGGTCCCAAATTGTAAAATGGTCTTATCTATTGGCGATTTCGTTCCAATTCACATTCCAAGTAATATTCGGCATGCTAATTACATTGCCGGTTGCCAAATAGCATTATCTCTTATAGTTTCCGAGATATGGACTATCAATAATTTACACCTTAGGCTCTGCTTCTAACTTGGGCCCAAATTGTAAAATGGTCTTATCTATTGGCGATTTCGTTCCAATTCACATTCCAAGTAATATTCGGCATGCTAATTACATTGCCGGTTGCCAAATTGCATTATCTCTTATAGTTTCCGAGATATGGACAATCGATAATTTACACCTTGGGCTCTGCTTCTAACTTGGGCCCAAATTGTAAAATGGTCTTATCTATTGGCGATTTCTTTCCAATTCACATTCCAAGTAATATTCGGCATGCTAATTACATTGCCGGTTGCCAAATTGCATTATCTCTTATAGTTTCCGAGATATGGACAATCGATAATTTACACCTTAGGCTCTGCTTCTAACTTGGGCCCAAATCGTAAAATGGTCTTATCTATTGGCGATTTCGTTCCAATTCACATTCCAAGTAATATTCGGCATGCTAATTACATTGCCGGTTGCCAAATTGCATTATCTCTTATAGTTTCCGAGATATGGACTATCGATAATTTACACCTTAGGCTCTGCTTCTAACTTGGGCCCAAATTGTAAAATGGTCTTATCTATTGGCGATTTCGTTCCAATTCACATTCCAAGTAATATTCGGCATGCTAATTACATTGCCGGTTGCCAAATTGTATTATCTCTTATAGTTTCCGAGATATGGACTATCGATAATTTACACCTTAGGCTCTGCTTCTAACTTGGGCCCAAATTGTAAAATGGTCTTATCTATTGGCGATTTCGTTCCAATTCACATTCCAAGTAATATTCGGCATGCTAATTACATTGCCGGTTGCCAAATTGCATTATCTCTTATAGTTTCCGAGATATGGACTATCGATAATTTACACCTTAGCCTCTGCTTCTAACTTGGGCCCAAATTGTAAAATGGTCTTATCTATTGGCGATTTCGTTCCAATTCACACTCCAAGTAATATTCGGCATGCTAATTACATTGCCGGTTGCGAAATTGCATTATCTCTTATAGTTTCCGAGATATGGACTATCGATAATTTACACCTTAGGCTCTGCTTCTAACTTGGGCCCAAATTGTAAAATGGTCTTATCTATTGGCGATTTCGTTCCAATTCACATTCCAAGTAATATTCGGCATGCTAATTACATTGCCGGTTGCCAAATTGCATTATCTCTTATAGTTTCCGAGATATGGACTATCAATAATTTACACCTTAGGCTCTGCTTCTAACTTGGGCCCAAATTGTAAAATGGTCTTATCTATTGGCGATTTCGTTCCAATTCACATTCCAAGTAATATTCGGCATGCTAATTACATTGCCGGTTGCGAAATTGCATTATCTCTTATAGTTTCCGAGATATGGACTATCAATAATTTACACCTTAGGCTCTGCTTCTAACTTGGGCCCAAATTGTAAAATGGTCTTATCTATTGGCGATTTCTTTCCAATTCACATTCCAAGTAATATTCGGCATGCTAATTACATTGCCGGTTGCCAAATTGCATTATCTCTTATAGTTTCCGAGATATGGACTATCGATAATTTACACCTTAGGCTCTGCTTCTAACTTGGGCCCAAATCGTAAAATGGTCTTATCTATTGGCGATTTCGTTCCAATTCACATTCCAAGTAATATTCGGCATGCTAATTACATTGCCGGTTGCCAAATTGCATTATCTCTTATAGTTTCCGAGATATGGACTATCGATAATTTACACCTTAGGCTCTGCTTCTAACTTGGGCCCAAATTGTAAAATGGTCTTATCTATTGGCGATTTCGTTCCAATTCACATTCCAAGTAATATTCGGCATGCTAATTACATTGCCGGTTGCCAAATTGCATTATCTCTTATAGTTTCCGAGATATGGACTATCGATAATTTACACCTTAGGCTCTGCTTCTAACTTGGACCCAAATTGTAAAATGGTCTTATCTATTGGCGATTTCGTTCCAATTCACATTCCAAGTAATATTCGGCATGCTAATTACATTGCCGGTTGCCAAATTGCATTATCTCTTATAGTTTCCGAGATATGGACTATCGATAATTTACACCTTAGGCTCTGCTTCTAACTTGGGCCCAAATTGTAAAATGGTCTTATCTATTGGCGATTTCGTTCCAATTCACACTCCAAGTAATATTCGGCATGCTAATTACATTGCCGGTTGCGAAATTGCATTATCTCTTATAGTTTCCGAGATATGGACTATCGATAATTTACACCTTAGGCTCTGCTTCTAACTTGGGCCCAAATTGTAAAATGGTCTTATCTATTGGCGATTTCGTTCCAATTCACATTCCAAGTAATATTCGGCATGCTAATTATATTGCCGGTTGCCAAATTGCATTATCTCTTATAGTTTCCGAGATATGGACTATCGATAATTTACACCTTAGGCTCTGCTTCTAACTTGGGCCCAAATTGTAAAATGGTCTTATCTATTGGCGATTTCGTTCCAATTCACACTCCAAGTAATATTCGGCATGCTAATTACATTGCCGGTTGCGAAATTGCATTATCTCTTATAGTTTCCGAGATATGGACTATCGATAATTTACACCTTAGGCTCTGTTTCTAACTTGGGCCCAAATTGTAAAATGGTCTTATCTATTGGCGATTTCGTTCCAATTCACATTCCAAGTAATATTCGGCATGCTAATTACATTGCCGGTTGCCAAATTGCATTATCTCTTATAGTTTCCGAGATATGGACTATCGATAATTTACACCTTAGGCTCTGCTTCTAACTTGGGCCCACATTGTAAAATGGTCTTATCTATTGGCGATTTCGTTCCAATTCACATTCCAAGTAATATTCGGCATGCTAATTACATTGCCGGTTGCCAAATTGCATTATCTCTTATAGTTTCCGAGATATGGACTATCAATAATTTACACCTTAGGCTCTGCTTCTAACTTGGGCCCAAATTGTAAAATGGTCTTATCTATTGGCGATTTCGTTCCAATTCACATTCCAAGTAATATTCGGCATGCTAATTACATTGCCGGTTGCGAAATTGCATTATCTCTTATAGTTTCCGAGATATGGACTATCAATAATTTACACCTTAGGCTCTGCTTCTAACTTGGGCCCAAATTGTAAAATGGTCTTATCTATTGGCGATTTCGTTCCAATTCACATTCCAAGTAATATTCGGCATGCTAATTACATTGCCGGTTGCCAAATTGCATTATCTCTTATAGTTTCCGAGATATGGACTATCGATAATTTACACCTTAGGCTCTGCTTCTAACTTGGGCCCAAATTGTAAAATGGTCTTATCTATTGGCGATTTCGTTCCAATTCACATTCCAAGTAATATTCGGCATGCTAATTACATTGCCGGTTGCCAAATTGCATTATCTCTTATAGTTTCCGAGATATGGACTATCGATAATTTACACCTTAGGCTCTGCTTCTAACTTGGGCCCAAATTGTAAAATGGTCTTATCTATTAGCGATTTCGTCCCAATTCACATTCCAAGTGATATTCGGCATGCTAATTACATTGCCGGTTGCGAAATTGCATTATCTCTTATAGTTTCCGAGATATGGACTATCAATAATTTACACCTTAGGCTCTGCTTCTAACTTGGGCCCAAATTGTAAAATGGTCTTATCTATTGGCGATTTCGTTCCAATTCACATTCCAAGTAATATTCGGCATGCTAATTACATTGCCGGTTGCCAAATTGCATTATCTCTTATAGTTTCCGAGATATGGACTATCGATAATTTACACCTTAGGCTCTGCTTCTAACTTGGGCCCAAATTGTAAAATGGTCTTATCTATTGGCGATTTCGTTCCAATTCACATTCCAAGTAATATTCGGCATGCTAATTACATTGCCGGTTGCCAAATTGCATTATCTCTTATAGTTTCCGAGATATGGACTATCGATAATTTACACCTTAGGCTCTGCTTCTAACTTGGGCCCAAATTGTAAAATGGTCTTATCTATTGGCGATTTCGTTCCAATTCACATTCCAAGTAATATTCGGCATGCTAATTACATTGCCGGTTGCCAAATTGCATTATCTCTTATAGTATCCGAGATATGGACTATCGATAATTTACACCTTAGGCTCTGCTTCTAACTTGGGCCCAAATCGTAAAATGGTCTTATCTATTGGCGATTTCGTTCCAATTCACATTCCAAGTAATATTCGGCATGCTAATTACATTGCCGGTTGCCAAATTGCATTATCTCTTATAGTTTCCGAGATATGGACTATCGATAATTTACACCTTAGGCTCTGCTTCTAACTTGGGCCCAAATTGTAAAATGGTCTTATCTATTGGCGATTTCGTTCCAATTCTCATTCCAAGTAATATTCGGCATGCTAATTACATTGCCGGTTGCCAAATTGCATTATCTCTTATAGTTTCCGAGATATGGACTATCGATAATTTACACCTTAATATCTGCTTCTAACTTGGGCCAAAATTGTAAAATGGTCTTATCTATTGGCGATTTCGTTCCAATTCACATTCCAAGTAATATTCGGCATGCTAATTACATTGCCGGTTGCAAAATTGCAATATCTCTTATAGTTTCCGAGATATGGACTATCGATAATTTACACCTTAGGCTCTGCTTCTAACTTGGGCCCAAATTGTAAAATGGTCTTATCTATTGGCGATTTCGTTCCAATTCACATTCCAAGTAATACTCGGCATGCTAATTAGATTGCCGGTTGCCAAATTGCATTATCTCTTATAGTTTCCGAGATATGGACTATCGATAATTTACACCTTAGGCTCTGCTTCTAACTTGGGCCCAAATTGTAAAATGGTCTTATCTATTGGCGATTTCGTTCCAATTCATACTCCAAGTAATATTCGGCATGCTAATTACATTGCCGGTTGCGAAATTGCATTATCTCTTATAGTTTCCGAGATATGGACTATCGATAATTTACACCTTAGGCTCTGCTTCTAACTTGGGCCCAAATTGTAAAATGGTCTTATCTATTGGCGATTTCGTTCCAATTCACATTCCAAGTAATATTCGGCATGCTAATTACATTGCCGGTTGCCAAATTGCATTATCTCTTATAGTTTCCGAGATATGGACTATCGATAATTTACACCTTAGGCTCTGCTTCTAACTTGGGCCCAAATTGTAAAATGGTCTTATCTATTGGCGATTTCGTTCCAATTCATATTCCAAGTAATATTCGGCATGCTAATTGCATTGCCGGTTGCCAAATTGCATTATCTCTTATAGTTTCCGAGATATGGACTATCGATAATTTACACCTTAGGCTCTGCTTCTAACTTGGGCCCAAATTGTAAAATGGTCTTATCTATTGGTGATTTCGTTCCAATTCACATTCCAAGTAATATTCGGCATGCTAATTACATTGCCGGTTGCCAAATTGCATTATCTCTTATAGTTTCCGAGATATGGACTATCGATAATTTACACCTTAGGCTCTGCTTCTAACTTGGGCCCAAATTGTAAAATGGTCTTATCTATTGGCGATTTCGTTCCAATTCACATTCCAAGTAATATTCGGCATGCTAATTACATTGCCGGTTGCCAAATTGCATTAACTCTTATAGTTTCCGAGATATGGACTATCGATTATTTACACCTTAGGCTCTGCTTCTAACTTGGGCCCAAATTGTAAAATGGTCTTATCTATTGGCGATTTCGTTCCAATTCACATTCCAAGTAATATTCGGCATGCTTATTACATTGCCGGTTGCCAAATTGCATTATCTCTTATAGTTTCCGAGATATGGACTATCGATAATTTACACCATAGGCTCTGCTTATAACTTGGGCCCAAATTGTAAAATGGTCTTATCTATTGGCGATTTCGTTCCAATTCACATTCCAAGTAATATTCGGCATGCTAATTACATTGCCGGTTGCCAAATTGCATTATCTCTTATAGTTTCCGAGATATGGACTATCGATAATTTACACCTTAGGCTCTGCTTCTAAATTGGGCCCAAATTGTAAAATGGTCTTATCTATTGGCGATTTCGTTCCAATTCACATTCCAAGTAATATTCGGCATGCTAATTACATTGCCGGTTGCCAAATTGCATTATCTCTTATAGTTTCCGAGATATGAACTATCGATAATTTACACCTTAGGCTCTGCTTCTAACTTGGGCCCAAATTGTAAAATGGTCTTATCTATTGGCGATTTCGTTCCAATTCACATTCCAAGTAATATTCGGCATGCTAATTACATTGCCGGTTGCCAAATTGCATTATCTCTTATAGTTTCCGAGATATGGACTATCGATAATTTACACCATAGGCTCTGCTTATAACTTGGGCCCAAATTGTAAAATGGTCTTATCTATTGGCGATTTCGTTCCAATTCACATTCCAAGTAATATTCGGCATGCTAATTACATTGCCGGTTGCCAAATTGCATTATCTCTTATAGTTTCCGAGATATGGACTATCGATAATTTACACCTTAGGCTCTGCTTCTAACTTGGGCCCAAATTGTAAAATGGTCTTATCTATTGGCGATTTCTTTCCAATTCACATTCCAAGTAATATTCGGCATGCTAATTACATTGCCGGTTGCCAAATTGCATTATCTCTTATAGTTTCCGAGATATGGACTATCGATAATTTACACCTTAGGCTCTGCTTCTAACTTGGGCCCAAATCGTAAAATGGTCTTATCTATTGGCGATTTCGTTCCAATTCACATTCCAAGTAATATTCGGCATGCTAATTACATTGCCGGTTGCCAAATTGCATTATCTCTTATAGTTTCCGAGATATGGACTATCGATAATTTACACCTTAGGCTCTGCTTCTAACTTGGGCCCAAATTGTAAAATGGTCTTATCTATTGGCGATTTCGTTCCAATTCACATTCCAAGTAATATTCGGCATGCTAATTACATTGCCGGTTGCCAAATTGCATTATCTCTTATAGTTTCCGAGATATGGACTATCGATAATTTACACCTTAGGCTCTGCTTCTAACTTGGACCCAAATTGTAAAATGGTCTTATCTATTGGCGATTTCGTTCCAATTCACATTCCAAGTAATATTCGGCATGCTAATTACATTGCCGGTTGCCAAATTGCATTATCTCTTATAGTTTCCGAGATATGGACTATCGATAATTTACACCTTAGGCTCTGCTTCTAACTTGGGCCCAAATTGTAAAATGGTCTTATCTATTGGCGATTTCGTTCCAATTCACACTCCAAGTAATATTCGGCATGCTAATTACATTGCCGGTTGCGAAATTGCATTATCTCTTATAGTTTCCGAGATATGGACTATCGATAATTTACACCTTAGGCTCTGCTTCTAACTTGGGCCCAAATTGTAAAATGGTCTTATCTATTGGCGATTTCGTTCCAATTCACATTCCAAGTAATATTCGGCATGCTAATTATATTGCCGGTTGCCAAATTGCATTATCTCTTATAGTTTCCGAGATATGGACTATCGATAATTTACACCTTAGGCTCTGCTTCTAACTTGGGCCCAAATTGTAAAATGGTCTTATCTATTGGCGATTTCGTTCCAATTCACACTCCAAGTAATATTCGGCATGCTAATTACATTGCCGGTTGCGAAATTGCATTATCTCTTATAGTTTCCGAGATATGGACTATCGATAATTTACACCTTAGGCTCTGTTTCTAACTTGGGCCCAAATTGTAAAATGGTCTTATCTATTGGCGATTTCGTTCCAATTCACATTCCAAGTAATATTCGGCATGCTAATTACATTGCCGGTTGCCAAATTGCATTATCTCTTATAGTTTCCGAGATATGGACTATCGATAATTTACACCTTAGGCTCTGCTTCTAACTTGGGCCCACATTGTAAAATGGTCTTATCTATTGGCGATTTCGTTCCAATTCACATTCCAAGTAATATTCGGCATGCTAATTACATTGCCGGTTGCCAAATTGTATTATCTCTTATAGTTTCCGAGATATGGACTATCGATAATTTACACCTTAGGCTCTGCTTCTAACTTGGGCCCAAATTGTAAAATGGTCTTATCTATTGGCGATTTCGTTCCAATTCACATTCCAAGTAATATTCGGCATGCTAATTACATTGCCGGTTGCCAAATTGCATTATCTCTTATAGTTTCCGAGATATGGACTATCGATAATTTACACCTTAGGCTCTGCTTCTAACTTGGGCCCAAATTGTAAAATGGTCTTATCTATTGGCGATTTCGTTCCAATTCACACTCCAAGTAATATTCGGCATGCTAATTACATTGCCGGTTGCGAAATTGCATTATCTCTTATAGTTTCCGAGATATGGACTATCGATAATTTACACCTTAGGCTCTGCTTCTAACTTGGGCCCAAATTGTAAAATGGTCTTATCTATTGGCGATTTCGTTCCAATTCACATTCCAAGTAATATTCGGCATGCTAATTACATTGCCGGTTGCCAAATTGCATTATCTCTTATAGTTTCCGAGATATGGACTATCAATAATTTACACCTTAGGCTCTGCTTCTAACTTGGGCCCAAATTGTAAAATGGTCTTATCTATTGGCGATTTCGTTCCAATTCACATTCCAAGTAATATTCGGCATGCTAATTACATTGCCGGTTGCGAAATTGCATTATCTCTTATAGTTTCCGAGATATGGACTATCAATAATTTACACCTTAGGCTCTGCTTCTAACTTGGGCCCAAATTGTAAAATGGTCTTATCTATTGGCGATTTCTTTCCAATTCACATTCCAAGTAATATTCGGCATGCTAATTACATTGCCGGTTGCCAAATTGCATTATCTCTTATAGTTTCCGAGATATGGACTATCGATAATTTACACCTTAGGCTCTGCTTCTAACTTGGGCCCAAATCGTAAAATGGTCTTATCTATTGGCGATTTCGTTCCAATTCACATTCCAAGTAATATTCGGCATGCTAATTACATTGCCGGTTGCCAAATTGCATTATCTCTTATAGTTTCCGAGATATGGACTATCGATAATTTACACCTTAGGCTCTGCTTCTAACTTGGGCCCAAATTGTAAAATGGTCTTATCTATTGGCGATTTCGTTCCAATTCACATTCCAAGTAATATTCGGCATGCTAATTACATTGCCGGTTGCCAAATTGCATTATCTCTTATAGTTTCCGAGATATGGACTATCGATAATTTACACCTTAGGCTCTGCTTCTAACTTGGACCCAAATTGTAAAATGGTCTTATCTATTGGCGATTTCGTTCCAATTCACATTCCAAGTAATATTCGGCATGCTAATTACATTGCCGGTTGCCAAATTGCATTATCTCTTATAGTTTCCGAGATATGGACTATCGATAATTTACACCTTAGGCTCTGCTTCTAACTTGGGCCCAAATTGTAAAATGGTCTTATCTATTGGCGATTTCGTTCCAATTCACACTCCAAGTAATATTCGGCATGCTAATTACATTGCCGGTTGCGAAATTGCATTATCTCTTATAGTTTCCGAGATATGGACTATCGATAATTTACACCTTAGGCTCTGCTTCTAACTTGGGCCCAAATTGTAAAATGGTCTTATCTATTGGCGATTTCGTTCCAATTCACATTCCAAGTAATATTCGGCATGCTAATTACATTGCCGGTTGCCAAATTGCATTATCTCTTATAGTTTCCGAGATATGGACTATCGATAATTTACACCTTAGGCTCTGCTTCTAACTTGGGCCCAAATTGTAAAATGGTCTTATCTATTGGCGATTTCGTTCCAATTCACATTCCAAGTAATATTCGGCATGCTAATTACATTGCCGGTTGCCAAATTGAATTATCTCTTATAGTTTCCGAGATATGGACTATCGATAATTTACACCTTAGGCTCTGTTTCTAACTTGGGCCCAAATTGTAAAATGGTCTTACCTATTGGCGATTTCGTTCCAATTCACATTCCAAGTAATATTCGGCATGCTAATTACATTGCCGGTTGCCAAATTGCATTATCTCTTATAGTTTCCGAGATATGGACTATCGATAATTTACACCTTAGGCTCTGCTTCTAACTTGGGCCCACATTGTAAAATGGTCTTATCTATTGGCGATTTCGTTCCAATTCACATTCCAAGTAATATTCGGCATGCTAATTACATTGCCGGTTGCCAAATTGCATTATCTCTTATAGTTTCCGAGATATGGACTATCGATAATTTACACCTTAGGCTCTGCTTCTAACTTGGGCCCACATTGTAAAATGGTCTTATCTATTGGCGATTTCGTTCCAATTCACATTCCAAGTAATATTCGGCATGCTAATTACATTGTCGGTTGCCAAATTGCATTATCTCTTATAGTTTCCGAGATATGGACTATCAATAATTTACACCTTAGGCTCTGCTTCTAACTTGGGCCCAAATTGTAAAATGGTCTTATCTATTGGCGATTTCGTTCCAATTCACATTCCAAGTAATATTCGGCATGCTAATTACATTGCCGGTTGCCAAATTGCATTATCTCTTATAGTTTCCGAGATATGGACTATCGATAATTTACACCTTAGGCTCTGCTTCTAACTTGGGCCCAAATTGTAAAATGGTCTTATCTATTGGCGATTTCGTTCCAATTCACATTCCAAGTAATATTCGGCATGCTAATTACATTGCCGGTTGCCAAATTGAATTATCTCTTATAGTTTCCGAGATATGGACTATCGATAATTTACACCTTAGGCTCTGTTTCTAACTTGGGCCCAAATTGTAAAATGGTCTTACCTATTGGCGATTTCGTTCCAATTCACATTCCAAGTAATATTCGGCATGCTAATTACATTGCCGGTTGCCAAATTGCATTATCTCTTATAGTTTCCGAGATATGGACTATCGATAATTTACACCTTAGGCTCTGCTTCTAACTTGGGCCCAAATTGTAAAATGGTCTTATCTATTGGCGATTTCGTTCCAATTCACATTCCAAGTAATATTCGGCATGCTAATTACATTGCCGGTTGCCAAATTGCATTATCTCTTATAGTTTCCGAGATATGGACTATCGATAATTTACACCTTAGGCTCTGCTTCTAACTTGGGCCCAAATTGTAAAATGGTCTTATCTATTGGCGATTTCGTTCCAATTCACATTCCAAGTAATATTCGGCATGCTAATTACATTGCCGGTTGCCAAATTGCATTATCTCTTATAGTTTCCGAGATATGGACTATCGATAATTTACACCTTAGGCTCTGCTTCTAACTTGGGCCCAAATTGTAAAATGGTCTTATCTATTGGCGATTTCGTTCCAATTCACATTCCAAGTAATATTCGGCATGCTAATTACATTGCCGGTTGCCAAATTGCATTATCTCTTATAGTTTCCGAGATATGGACTATCAATAATTTACACCTTAGGCTCTGCTTCTAACTTGGGCCCAAATTGTAAAATGGTCTTATCTATTGGCGATTTCGTTCCAATTCACATTCCAAGTAATATTCGGCATGCTAATTACATTGCCGGTTGCGAAATTACATTATCTCTTATAGTTTCCGAGATATGGACTATCAATAATTTACACCTTAGGCTCTGCTTCTAACTTGGGCCCAAATTGTAAAATGGTCTTATCTATTGGCGATTTCGTTCCAATTCACATTCCAAGTAATATTCGGCATGCTAATTACATTGCCGGTTGCCAAATTGCATTATCTCTTATAGTTTCCGAGATATGGACTATCGATAATTTACACCTTAGGCTCTGCTTCTAACTTGGGCCCAAATCGTAAAATGGTCTTATCTATTGGCGATTTCGTTCCAATTCACATTCCAAGTAATATTCGGCATGCTAATTACATTGCTGGTTGCCAAATTGCATTATCTCTTATAGTTTCCGAGATATGGACTATCAATAATTTACACCTTAGGCTCTGCTTCTAACTTGGGCCCAAATTGTAAAATGGTCTTATCTATTGGCGATTTCGTTCCAATTCACATTCCAAGTAATATTCGGCATGCTAATTACATTGCCGGTTGCGAAATTGCATTATCTCTTATAGTTTCCGAGATATGGACTATCAATAATTTACACCTTAGGCTCTGCTTCTAACTTGGGCCCAAATTGTAAAATGGTCTTATCTATTGGCGATTTCGTTCCAATTCACATTCCAAGAAATATTCGGCATGCTAATTACATTGCCGGTTGCCAAATTGCATTATCTCTTATAGTTTCCGAGATATGGACTATCGATAATTTACACCTTAGGCTCTGCTTCTAACTTGGGCCCAAATTGTAAAATGGTCATATCTATTGGCGATTTCGTTCCAATTCACATTCCAAGTAATATTCGGCATGCTAATTACATTGCCGGATGCCAAATTGCATTATCTCTTATAGTTTCCGAGATATGGACTATCGATAATTTACACCTTAGGCTCTGCTTCTAACTTGGGCCCAAATTGTAAAATGGTCTTATCTATTGGCGATTTCGTTCCAATTCACATTCCAAGTAATATTCGGCATGCTAATTACATTGCCGGTTGCCAAATTGCATTATCTCTTATAGTTTCCGAGATATGGACTATCGATAATTTACACCTTAGGCTCTGCTTCTAACTTGGGCCCAAATTGTAAAATGGTCTTACCTATTGGCGATTTCGTTCCAATTCACTTTCCAAGTAATATTCGGCATGCTAATTGCATTGCCGGTTGCCAAATTGCATTATCTCTTATAGTTTCCGAGATATGGACTATCGATAATTTACACCTTGGGCTCTGCTTCTAACTTGGGCCCAAATTGTAAAATGGTCTTATCTATTGGCGATTTCGTTCCAATTCTCATTCCAAGTAATATTCGGCATGCTAATTGCATTGCCGGTTGCCAAATTGCATTATCTCTTATAGTTTCCGAGATATTGACTATCGATAATTTACACCTTAGGCTCTGCTTCTAACTTGGGCCCAAATTGTAAAATGGTCTTATCTATTGGCGATTTCGTTCCAATTCTCATTCCAAGTAATATTCGGCATGCTAATTACATTGCCGGTTGCCAAATTGCATTATCTCTTATAGTTTCCGAGATATGGACTATCGATAATTTACACCTTAGGCTCTGCTTCTAACTTGGGCCCAAATTGTAAAATGGTCTTATCTATTGGCGATTTCGTTCCAATTCACATTCCAAGTAATATTCGGCATGCTAATTACATTGCCGGTTGCCAAATTGCATTATCTCTTATAGTTTCCGAGATATGGACTATCGATAATTTACACCTTAGGCTCTGCTTCTAACTTGGGCCCAAATTGTAAAATGGTCTTATCTATTGGCGATTTCGTTCCAATTCACATTCCAAGTAATATTCGGCATGCTAATTACATTGCCGGTTGCCAAATTGCATTATCTCTTATAGTTTCCGAGATATGGACTATCGATAATTTACACCTTAGGCTCTGCTTCTAACTTGGGCCCAAATTGTAAAATGGTCTTATCTATTGGCGATTTCGTCCCAATTCACATTCCAAGTGATAATCGGCATGCTAATTACATTGCCGGTTGCGAAATTGCATTATCTCTTATAGTTTCCGAGATATGGACTATCAATAATTTACACCTTAGGCTCTGCTTCTAACTTGGGCCCAAATTGTAAAATGGTCTTATCTATTGGCGATTTCGTTCCAATTCACATTCCAAGTAATATTCGGCATGCTAATTACATTGCCGGTTGCCAAATTGCATTATCTCTTATAGTTTCCGAGATATGGACTATCGATAATTTACACCTTAGGCTCTGCTTCTAACTTGGGCCCAAATTGTAAAATGGTCTTATCTATTGGCGATTTCGTTCCAATTCACATTCCAAGTAATATTCGGCATGCTAATTACATTGCCGGTTGCCAAATTGCATTATCTCTTATAGTTTCCGAGATATGGACTATCGATAATTTACACCTTAGGCTCTGCTTCTAACTTGGGCCCAAATTGTAAAATGGTCTTATCTATTGGCGATTTCGTTCTAATTCACATTCCAAGTAATATTCGGCATGCTAATTACATTGCCGGTTGCCAAATTGCATTATCTCTTATAGTTTCCGAGATATGGACTATCGATAATTTACACCTTAGGCTCTGCTTCTAACTTGGGCCCAAATTGTAAAATGGTCTTATCTATTGGCGATTTCGTTCCAATTCACATTCCAAGTAATATTCGGCATGCTAATTACATTGCCGGTTGCCAAATTGCATTATCTCTTATAGTTTCCGAGATATGGACTATCGATAATTTACACCATAGGCTCTGCTTATAACTTGGGCCCAAATTGTAAAATGGTCTTATCTATTGGCGATTTCGTTCCAATTCACATTCCAAGTAATATTCGGCATGCTAATTACATTGCCGGTTGCCAAATTGCATTATCTCTTATAGTTTCCGAGATATGGACTATCGATAATTTACACCTTAGGCTCTGCTTCTAACTTGGGCCCAAATTGTAAAATGGTCTTATCTATTGGCGATTTCGTTCCAATTCACATTCCAAGTAATATTCGGCATGCTAATTACATTGCCGGTTGCCAAATTGCATTATCTCTTATAGTTTCCGAGATATGGACTATCGATAATTTACACCTTAGGCTCTGCTTCTAACTTGGGCCCAAATTGTAAAATGGTCTTATCTATTGGCGATTTCGTTCCAATTCACATTCCAAGTAATATTCGGTATGCTAATTACATTGCCGGTTGCCAAATTGCATTAACTCTTATAGTTTCCGAGATATGGACTATCGATAATTTACACCTTAGGCTCTGCTTCTAACTTGGGCCCAAATTGTAAAATGGTCTTATCTATTGGCGATTTCGTTCCAATTCACATTCCAAGTAATATTCGGCATGCTAATTACATTGCCGGTTGCCAAATTGCATTATCTCTTATAGTTTCCGAGATATGGACTATCGATAATTTACACCTTAGGCTCTGCTTCTAACTTGGGCCCAAATTGTAAAATGGTCTTATCTATTGGCGATTTCGTTCCAATTCACATTCCAAGTAATATTCGGCATGCTAATTACATTGCCGGTTGCCAAATTGCATTATCTCTTATAGTTTCCGAGATATGGACTATCGATAATTTACACTTTAGGCTCTGCTTCTAACTTGGGCCCAAATTGTAAAATGGTCTTATCTATTGGCGATTTCGTTCCAATTCACATTCCAAGTAATATTCGGCATGCTAATTACATTGCCGGTTGCCAAATTGCATTATCTCTTATAGTTTCCGAGATATGGACTATCGATAATTTACACCTTAGGCTCTGCTTCTAACTTGGGCCCAAATTGTAAAATGGTCTTATCTATTGGCGATTTCGTCCCAATTCACATTCCAAGTGATAATCGGCATGCTAATTACATTGCCGGTTGCGAAATTGCATTATCTCTTATAGTTTCCGAGATATGGACTATCAATAATTTACACCTTAGGCTCTGTTTCTAACTTGGGCCCAAATTGTAAAATGGTCTTATCTATTGGCGATTTCGTTCCAATTCACATTCCAAGTAATATTCGGCATGCTAATTACATTGCCGGTTGCCAAATTGCATTATCTCTTATAGTTTCCGAGATATGGACTATCGATAATTTACACCTTAGGCTCTGCTTCTAACTTGGGCCCAAATTGTAAAATGGTCTTATCTATTGGCGATTTCGTTCCAATTCACATTCCAAGTAATATTCGGCATGCTAATTACATTGCCGGTTGCCAAATTGCATTATCTCTTATAGTTTCCGAGATATGGACTATCGATAATTTACACCTTAGGCTCTGCTTCTAACTTGGGCCCAAATTGTAAAATGGTCTTATCTATTGGCGATTTCGTTCCAATTCACATTCCAAGTAATATTCGGCATGCTAATTACATTGCCGGTTGCCAAATTGCATTATCTCTTATAGTTTCCGAGATATTGACTATCAATAATTTACACCTTAGGCTCTGCTTCTAACTTGGGCCCAAATTGTAAAATGGTCTTATCTATTGGCGATTTCGTTCCAATTCACATTCCAAGTAATATTCGGCATGCTAATTACATTGCCGGTTGCGAAATTGCATTATCTCTTATAGTTTCCGAGATATGGACTATCAATAATTTGCACCTTAGGCTCTGCTTCTAACTTGGGCCCAAATTGTAAAATGGTCTTATCTATTGGCGATTTCGTTCCAATTCACATTCCAAGTAATATTCGGCATGCTAATTACATTGCCGGTTGCCAAATTGCATTATCTCTTATAGTTTCCGAGATATGGACTATCGATAATTTACACCTTAGGCTCTGCTTCTAACTTGGGCCCAAATCGTAAAATGGTCTTATCTATTGGCGATTTCGTTCCAATTCACATTCCAAGTAATATTCGGCATGCTAATTACATTGCCGGTTGCCAAATTGCATTATCTCTTATAGTTTCCGAGATATGGACTATCAATAATTTACACCTTAGGCTCTGCTTCTAACTTGGGCCCAAATTGTAAAATGGTCTTATCTATTGGCGATTTCGTTCCAATTCACATTCCAAGAAATATTCGGCATGCTAATTACATTGCCGGTTGCCAAATTGCATTATCTCTTATAGTTTCCGAAATATGGACTATCGATAATTTACACCTTAGGCTCTGCTTCTAACTTGGGCCCAAATTGTAAAATGGTCTTATCTATTGGCGATTTCGTTCCAATTCACATTCCAAGTAATATTCGGCATGCTAATTACATTGCCGGTTGCCAAATTGCATTATCTCTTATAGTTTCCGAGATATGGACTATCGATAATTTACACCTTAGGCTCTGCTTCTAACTTGGGCCCAAATTGTAAAATGGTCTTATCTATTGGCGATTTCGTTCCAATTCACATTCCAAGTAATATTCGGCATGCTAATTACATTACCGGTTGCGAAATTGCATTATCTCTTATAGTTTCAGAGATATGGACTATCGATAATTTACACCTTAGGCTCTGCTTCTAACTTGGGCCCAAATTGTAAAATGGTCTTATCTATTGGCAATTTCGTTCCAATTCACATTCCAAGTAATATTCGGCATGCTAATTACATTGCCGGTTGCCAAATTGCATTATCTCTTATAGTTTCCGAGATATGGACTATCGATAATTTACACCTTAGGCTCTGCTTCTAACTTGGGCCCAAATTGTAAAATGGTCTTATCTATTGGCGATTTCGTTCCAATTCACATTCCAAGTAATATTCGGCATGCTAATTACATTGCCGGTTGCCAAATTGCATTATCTCTTATAGTTTCCGAGATATGGACTATCGATAATTTACACCTTAGGCTCTGCTTCTAACTTGGACCCAAATTGTAAAATGGTCTTATCTATTGGCGATTTCGTCCCAATTCACATTCCAAGTGATATTCGGCATGCTAATTACATTGCCGGTTGCGAAATTGCATTATCTCTTATAGTTTCCGAGATATGGACTATCAATAATTTACACCTTAGGCTCTGCTTCTATCTTGGGCCCAAATTGTAAAATGGTCTTATCTATTGGCGATTTCGTTCCAATTCACATTCCAAGTAATATTCGGCATGCTAATTACATTGCCGGTTGCCAAATTGCATTATCTCTTATAGTTTCCGAGATATGGACTATCGATAATTTACACCTTAGGCTCTGCTTCTAACTTGGGCCCAAATTGTAAAATGGTCTTATCTATTGGCGATTTCGTTCCAATTCACATTCCAAGTAATATTCGGCATGCTAATTACATTGCCGGTTGCCAAATTGCATTATCTCTTATAGTTTCCGAGATATGGACTATCGATAATTTACACCTTAGGCTCTGCTTCAAACTTGGGCCCAAATTGTAAAATGGTCTTATCTATTGGCGATTTCGTTCCAATTCACACTCCAAGTAATATTCGGCATGCTAATTACATTGCCGGTTGCGAAATTGCATTATCTCTTATAGTTTCCGAGATATGGACTATCGATAATTTACACCTTAGGCTCTGCTTCTAACTTGGGCCCAAATTGTAAAATGGTCTTATCTATTGGCGATTTCGTTCCAATTCACATTCCAAGTAATATTCGGCATGCTAATTACATTGCCGGTTGCCAAATTGCATTATCTCTTATAGTTTCCGAGATATGGACTATCGATAATTTACACCTTAGGCTCTGCTTCTAACTTGGGCCCAAATTGTAAAATGGTCTTATCTATTGGCGATTTCGTTCCAATTCACATTCCAAGTAATATTCGGCATGCTAATTACATTGCCGGATGCCAAATTGCATTATCTCTTATAGTTTCCGAGATATGGACTATCGATAATTTACACCTTAGGCTCTGCTTCTATCTTGGGCCCAAATTGTAAAATGGTCTTATATATTGGCGATTTCGTTCCAATTCACATTCCAAGTAATATTCGGCATGCTAATTACATTGCCGGTTGCCAAATTGCATTATCTCTTATATTTTCCGAGATATGGACCATCGATAATTTACACCATAGGCTCTGCTTCTAACTTGGGCCCAAATTGTAAAATGGTCTTATCTATTGGCGATTTCGTTCCAATTCACATTCCAAGTAATATTTGGCATGCTAATTACATTGCCGGTTGCCAAATTGCATTATCTCTTATAGTTTCCGAGATATGGACTATCGATAATTTACACCTTAGGCTCTGCTTCTAACTTGCTCCCAAATTGTAAAATGGTCTTATCTATTGGCGATTTCGTTCCGATTCACATTCCAAGTAATATTCGGCATGCTAATTACATTGCCGGTTGCCAAATTGAATTATCTCTTATAGTTTCCGAGATATGGACTATCGATAATTTACACCTTATTCTCTGCTTCTAACTTGGGCCCAAATTGTAAAATGGTCTTATCTATTGGCGATTTCGTTCCAATTCACATTCCAAGTAATATTCGGCATGCTAATTACATTGCCGGTTGCCAAATTGCATTATCTCTTATAGTTTCCGAGATATGGACTATCGATAATTTACACCTTAGGCTCTGCTTCTAACTTGGGCCCAAATTGTAAAATGGTCTTATCTATTGGCGATTTCGTTCCAATTTACATTCCAAGTAATATTCGGCATGCTAATTACATTGCCGGTTGCCAAATTGCATTATCTCTTATAGTTTCCGAGATATTAACTATTGTTAATTTACACCTAAGGCTCTGCTTCTAACTTGGGCCCAAATTGTAAAATGGCCTTATCTATTGGCGATTTCGTTCCAATTCACACTCCAAGTAATATTCGGCATGCTAATTACATTGCCGGTTGCCAAATTGCATTATCTCTTATAGTTTCCGAGATATGGACTATCGATAATTTACACCTTAGGCTCTGCTTCTAACTTGGGCCCAAATTGTAAAATGATCTTATCTATTGGCGATTTCGTTCCAATTCACATTCCAAGTAATATTCGGCATGCTAATTACATTGCCGGTTGCCAAATTGCATTATCTCTTATAGTTTCCGAGATATGGACTATCGATAATTTACACCTTAGGCTCTGCTTCTAACTTGGGCCCAAATTGTAAAATGGTCTTATCTATTGGCGATTTCGTTCCAATTCACATTCCAAGTAATATTCGGCATGCTAATTACATTGCCGGTTGCCAAATTGAATTATCTCTTATAGTTTCCGAGATATGGACTATCGATAATTTACACCTTAGGCTCTGCTTCTAACTTGGGCCCAAATTGTAAAATGGTCTTACCTATTGGCGATTTCGTTCCAATTCACATTCCAAGTAATATTCGGCATGCTAATTACATTGCCGGTTGCCAAATTGCATTATCTCTTATAGTTTCCGAGATAGGGACTATCGATAATTTACACCTTAGGCTCTGCTTCTAACTTGGGCCCAAATTGTAAAATGGTCTTATCTATTGGCGATTTCGTTCCAATTCACATTCCAAGTAATATTCGGCATGCTAATTACATTGCCGGTTGCCAAATTGCATTATCTCTTATAGTTTCCGAGATATGGACTATCGATAATTTACACCTTAGGCTCTGCTTCTAACTTGAGCCCAAATTGTAAAATGGTCTTATCTATTGGCGATTTCGTTCCAATTCACATTCCAAGTAATATTCGGCATGCTAATTACATTGCCGGTTGCCAAATTGAATTATCTCTTATAGTTTCCGAGATATGGACTATCGATAATTTACACCTTAGGCTCTGCTTCTAACTTGGGCCCAAATTGTAAAATGGTCTTACCTATTGGCGATTTCGTTCCAATTCACATTCCAAGTAATATTCGGCATGCTAATTACATTGCCGGTTGCCAAATTGCATTATCTCTTATAGTTTCCGAGATATGGACTATCGATAATTTACACCTTAGGCTCTGCTTCTAACTTGGGCCCAAATTGTAAAATGGTCTTATCTATTGGCGATTTCGTTCCAATTCACATTCCAAGTAATATTCGGCATGCTAATTACATTGCCGGTTGCCAAATTGCATTATCTCTTATAGTTTCCGAGATATGGACTATCGATAATTTACACCTTAGGCTCTGCTTCTAACTTGGGCCCAAATTGTAAAATGGTCTTATCTATTGGCGATTTCGTCCCAATTCACATTCCAAGTGATATTCGGCATGCTAATTACATTGCCGGTTGCGAAATTGCATTATCTCTTATAGTTTCCGAGATATGGACTATCGATAATTTACACCTTAGGCTCTGCTTCTAACTTGGGCCCAAATTGTAAAATGGTCTTATCTATTGGCGATTTCGTTCCAATTCACATTCCAAGTAATATTCGGCATGCTAATTACATTGCCGGTTGCCAAATTGCATTATCTCTTATAGTTTCCGAGATATGGACTATCGATAATTTACACCTTAGGCTCTGCTTCTAACTTGGGCCCAAATTGTAAAATGGTTTTATCTATTGGCGATTTCGTTCCAATTCACATTCGAAGTAATATTCGGCATGCTAATTACATTGCCGGTTGCCAAATTGCATTATCTCTTATAGTTTCCGAGATATGGACTATCGATAATTTACACCTTAGGCTCTGCTTCTAACTTGGGCCCAAATTGTAAAATGGTCTTATCTATTGACGACTTCGTTCCAATTCACATTCCAAGTAATATTCGGCATGCTAATTACATTGCCTGTTGCCAAATTGCATTATCTCTTATAGTTTCCGACATATGGACTATCGATAATTTACACCTTAGGCTCTGCTTCTAACTTGGGCCCAAATTGTAAAATGGTCTTATCTATTGGCGATTTCGTTCCAATTCACATTCCAAGTAATATTCGGCATGCTAATTACATTGCCGGTTGCCAAATTGCATTATCTCTTATAGTTTCCGAGATATGGACTATCGATAATTTACACCTTAGGCTCTGCTTCTTACTTGGGCCCAAATTGTAAAATGGTCTTATCTATTGGCGATTTCGTTCCAATTCACACTCCAAGTAATATTCGGCATGCTAATTACATTGCCGGTTGCGAAATTGCATTATCTCTTATAGTTTCCGAGATATGGACTATCAATAATTTACACCTTAGGCTCTGCTTCTAACTTGGGCCCATATTGTAAAATGGTCTTATCTATTGGCGATTTCGTTCCAATTCACATTCCAAGTAATATTCGGCATGCTAATTACATTGCCGGTTGCCAAATTGCATTATCTCTTATAGTTTCTGAGATATGGACTATCGATAATTTACACCTTAGGCTCTGCTTCTAACTTGGGCCCAAATTGTAAAATGGCCTTATCTATTGGCGATTTCGTCCCAATTCACATTCCAAGTAATATTCGGCATGCTAATTACATTGCCGGTTGCCAAATTGCATTATCTCTTATAGTTTCTGAGATATGGACTATCGATAATTTACACCTTAGGCTCTGCTTCTAACTTGGGCCCAAATTGTAAAATGGTCTTATCTATTGGCGATTTCGTTCTAATTCACATTCCAAGTAATATTCGGCATGCTAATTACATTGCCGGTTGCCAAATTGCATTATCTCTTATAGTTTCCGAGATATGGACTATCGATAATTTACACCTTAGGCTCTGCTTCTAACTTGGGCCCAAATTGTAAAATGGTCTTATCTATTGGCGATTTCGTTCCAATTCACATTCCAAGTAATAATCGGCATGCTAATTACATTGCCGGTTGCCAAATTGCATTATCTCTTATAGTTTCCGAGATATGGACTATCGATAATTTACACCATAGGCTCTGCTTATAACTTGGGCCCAAATTGTAAAATGGTCTTATCTATTGGCGATTTCGTTCCAATTCACATTCCAAGTAATATTCGGCATGCTAATTACATTGCCGGTTGCCAAATTGCATTATCTCTTATAGTTTCCGAGATATGGACTATCGATAATTTACACCTTAGGCTCTGCTTCTAACTTGGGCCCAAATTGTAAAATGGTCTTATCTATTGGCGATTTCGTTCCAATTCACATTCCAAGTAATATTCGGCATGCTAATTACATTGCCGGTTGCCAAATTGCATTATCTCTTATAGTTTCCGAGATATGGACTATCGATAATTTACACCTTAGGCTCTGCTTCTAACTTGGGCCCAAATTGTAAAATGGTCTTATCTATTGGCGATTTCGTTCCAATTCACATTCCAAGTAATATTCGGCATGCTAATTACATTGCCGGTTGCCAAATTGCATTATCTCTTATAGTTTCCGAGATATGGACTATCGATAATTTACACCATAGGCTCTGCTTATAACTTGGGCCCAAATTGTAAAATGGCCTTATCTATTGGCGATTTCGTTCCAATTCACATTCCAAGTAATATTCGGCATGCTAATTACATTGCCGGTTGCCAAATTGCATTATCTCTTATAGTTTCCGAGATATGGACTATCGATAATTTACACCTTAGGCTCTGCTTCTAACTTGGGCCCAAATTGTAAAATGGTCTTATCTATTGGCGATTTCGTTCCAATTCACATTCCAAGTAATATTCGGCATGCTAATTACATTGCCGGTTGCCAAATTGCATTATCTCTTATAGTTTCCGAGATATGGACTATCGATAATTTACACTTTAGGCTCTGCTTCTAACTTGGGCCCAAATTGTAAAATGGTCTTATCTATTGGCGATTTCGTTCCAATTCACATTCCAAGTAATATTCGGCATGCTAATTACATTGCCGGTTGCCAAATTGCATTATCTCTTATAGTTTCCGAGATATGGACTATCGATAATTTACACCTTAGGCTCTGCTTCTAACTTGGGCCCAAATTGTAAAATGGTCTTATCTATTGGCGATTTCGTCCCAATTCACATTCCAAGTGATAATCGGCATGCTAATTACATTGCCGGTTGCGAAATTGCATTATCTCTTATAGTTTCCGAGATATGGACTATCAATAATTTACACCTTAGGCTCTGTTTCTAACTTGGGCCCAAATTGTAAAATGGTCTTATCTATTGGCGATTTCGTTCCAATTCACATTCCAAGTAATATTCGGCATGCTAATTACATTGCCGGTTGCCAAATTGCATTATCTCTTATAGTTTCCGAGATATGGACTATCGATAATTTACACCTTAGGCTCTGCTTCTAACTTGGGCCCAAATTGTAAAATGGTCTTATCTATTGGCGATTTCGTTCCAATTCACATTCCAAGTAATATTCGGCATGCTAATTACATTGCCGGTTGCCAAATTGCATTATCTCTTATAGTTTCCGAGATATGGACTATCGATAATTTACACCTTAGGCTCTGCTTCTAACTTGGGCCCAAATTGTAAAATGGTCTTATCTATTGGCGATTTCGTTCCAATTCACATTCCAAGTAATATTCGGCATGCTAATTACATTGCCGGTTGCCAAATTGCATTATCTCTTATAGTTTCCGAGATATGGACTATCAATAATTTACACCTTAGGCTCTGCTTCTAACTTGGGCCCAAATTGTAAAATGGTCTTATCTATTGGCGATTTCGTTCCAATTCACATTCCAAGTAATATTCGGCATGCTAATTACATTGCCGGTTGCGAAATTGCATTATCTCTTATAGTTTCCGAGATATGGACTATCAATAATTTGCACCTTAGGCTCTGCTTCTAACTTGGGCCCAAATTGTAAAATGGTCTTATCTATTGGCGATTTCGTTCCAATTCACATTCCAAGTAATATTCGGCATGCTAATTACATTGCCGGTTGCCAAATTGCATTATCTCTTATAGTTTCCGAGATATGGACTATCGATAATTTACACCTTAGGCTCTGCTTCTAACTTGGGCCCAAATCGTAAAATGGTCTTATCTATTGGCGATTTCGTTCCAATTCACATTCCAAGTAATATTCGGCATGCTAATTACATTGCCGTTTGCCAAATTGCATTATCTCTTATAGTTTCCGAGATATGGACTATCAATAATTTACACCTTAGGCTCTGCTTCTAACTTGGGCCCAAATTGTAAAATGGTCTTATCTATTGGCGATTTCGTTCCAATTCACATTCCAAGAAATATTCGGCATGCTAATTACATTGCCGGTTGCCAAATTGCATTATCTCTTATAGTTTCCGAAATATGGACTATCGATAATTTACACCTTAGGCTCTGCTTCTAACTTGGGCCCAAATTGTAAAATGGTCTTATCTATTGGCGATTTCGTTCCAATTCACATTCCAAGTAATATTCGGCATGCTAATTACATTGCCGGTTGCCAAATTGCATTATCTCTTATAGTTTCCGAGATATGGACTATCGATAATTTACACCTTAGGCTCTGCTTCTAACTTGGGCCCAAATTGTAAAATGGTCTTATCTATTGGCGATTTCGTTCCAATTCACATTCCAAGTAATATTCGGCATGCTAATTACATTACCGGTTGCGAAATTGCATTATCTCTTATAGTTTCAGAGATATGGACTATCGATAATTTACACCTTAGGCTCTGCTTCTAACTTGGGCCCAAATTGTAAAATGGTCTTATCTATTGGCAATTTCGTTCCAATTCACATTCCAAGTAATATTCGGCATGCTAATTACATTGCCGGTTGCCAAATTGCATTATCTCTTATAGTTTCCGAGATATGGACTATCGATACTTTACACCTTAGGCTCTGCTTCTAACTTGGGCCCAAATTGTAAAATGGTCTTATCTATTGGCGATTTCGTTCCAATTCACATTCCAAGTAATATTCGGCATGCTGATTACATTGCCGGTTGCCAAATTGCATTAACTCTTATAGTTTCCGAGATATGGACTATCGATAATTTACACCTTAGGCTCTGCTTCTAACTTGGGCCCAAATTGTAAAATGGTCTTATCTATTGGCGATTTCGTTCCAATTCACATTCCAAGTAATATTCGGCATGCTAATTTCATTGCCGGTTGCCAAATTGCATTATCTCTTATAGTTTCCGAGATATGGACTATCGATTATTTACACCATAGGCTCTGCTTCTAACTTGGGCCCAAATTGTAAAATGGCCTTATCTATTGGCGATTTCGTTCCAATTCACATTCCAAGTAATATTCGGCATGCTAATTACATTGCCGGTTGCCAAATTGCATTATCTCTTATAGTTTCCGAGTTATGGACTATCGATAATTTACACCTTAGGCTCTGCTTCTAACTTGGGCCCAAATTGTAAAATGGTCTTATCTATTGGCGATTTCGTTCCAATTCACATTCCAAGTAATATTCGGCATGCTAATTACATTGCCGTTTGCCAAATTGCATTATCTCTTATAGTTTCCGAGATATGGACTATCGATAATTTACACCTTAGGCTCTGCTTCTAACTTGGGCCCAAATTGTAAAATGGTCTTATCTATTGGCGATTTCGTTCCAATTCACATTCCAAGTAATATTCGGCATGCTAATTACATTGCCGGTTGCCAAATTGAATTATCTCTTATAGTTTCCGAGATATGGACTATCGATAATTTACACCTTAGGCTCTGCTTCTAACTTGGGCCCAAATTGTAAAATGGTCTTACCTATTGGCGAATTCGTTCCAATTCACATTCCAAGTAATATTCGGCATGCTAATTACATTGCCGGTTGCCAAATTGCATTATCTCTTATAGTTTCCGAGATATGGACTATCGATAATTTACACCTTAGGCTCTGCTTCTAACTTGGGCCCAAATTGTAAAATGGTCTTATCTATTGGCAATTTCGTTCCAATTCTCATTCCAAGTAATATTCGGCATGCTAATTACATTGCCGGTTGCCAAATTGCATTATCTCTTATAGTTTCCGAGATATGGACTATCGATAATTTACACCTTAGGCTCTGCTTCTAACTTGGACCCAAATTGTAAAATGGTCTTATCTATTGGCGATTTCGTCCCAATTCACATTCCAAGTGATATTCGGCATGCTAATTACATTGCCGGTTGCGAAATTGCATTATCTCTTATAGTTTCCGAGATATGGACTATCAATAATTTACACCTTAGGCTCTGCTTCTATCTTGGGCCCAAATTGTAAAATGGTCTTATCTATTGGCGATTTCGTTCCAATTCACATTCCAAGTAATATTCGGCATGCTAATTACATTGCCGGTTGCCAAATTGCATTATCTCTTATAGTTTCCGAGATATGGACTATCGATAATTTACACCTTAGGCTCTGCTTCTAACTTGGGCCCAAATTGTAAAATGGTCTTATCTATTGGCGATTTCGTTCCAATTCACATTCCAAGTAATATTCGGCATGCTAATTACATTGCCGGTTGCCAAATTGCATTATCTCTTATAGTTTCCGAGATATGGACTATCGATAATTTACACCTTAGGCTCTGCTTCAAACTTGGGCCCAAATTGTAAAATGGTCTTATCTATTGGCGATTTCGTTCCAATTCACACTCCAAGTAATATTCGGCATGCTAATTACATTGCCGGTTGCGAAATTGCATTATCTCTTATAGTTTCCGAGATATGGACTATCGATAATTTACACCTTAGGCTCTGCTTCTAACTTGGGCCCAAATTGTAAAATGGTCTTATCTATTGGCGATTTCGTTCCAATTCACATTCCAAGTAATATTCGGCATGCTAATTACATTGCCGGTTGCGAAATTGCATTATCTCTTATAGTTTCCGAGATATGGACTATCAATAATTTGCACCTTAGGCTCTGCTTCTAACTTGGGCCCAAATTGTAAAATGGTCTTATCTATTGGCGATTTCGTTCCAATTCACATTCCAAGTAATATTCGGCATGCTAATTACATTGCCGGTTGCCAAATTGCATTATCTCTTATAGTTTCCGAGATATGGACTATCGATAATTTACACCTTAGGCTCTGCTTCTAACTTGGGCCCAAATCGTAAAATGGTCTTATCTATTGGCGATTTCGTTCCAATTCACATTCCAAGTAATATTCGGCATGCTAATTACATTGCCGTTTGCCAAATTGCATTATCTCTTATAGTTTCCGAGATATGGACTATCAATAATTTACACCTTAGGCTCTGCTTCTAACTTGGGCCCAAATTGTAAAATGGTCTTATCTATTGGCGATTTCGTTCCAATTCACATTCCAAGAAATATTCGGCATGCTAATTACATTGCCGGTTGCCAAATTGCATTATCTCTTATAGTTTCCGAAATATGGACTATCGATAATTTACACCTTAGGCTCTGCTTCTAACTTGGGCCCAAATTGTAAAATGGTCTTATCTATTGGCGATTTCGTTCCAATTCACATTCCAAGTAATATTCGGCATGCTAATTACATTGCCGGTTGCCAAATTGCATTATCTCTTATAGTTTCCGAGATATGGACTATCGATAATTTACACCTTAGGCTCTGCTTCTAACTTGGGCCCAAATTGTAAAATGGTCTTATCTATTGGCGATTTCGTTCCAATTCACATTCCAAGTAATATTCGGCATGCTAATTACATTACCGGTTGCGAAATTGCATTATCTCTTATAGTTTCAGAGATATGGACTATCGATAATTTACACCTTAGGCTCTGCTTCTAACTTGGGCCCAAATTGTAAAATGGTCTTATCTATTGGCAATTTCGTTCCAATTCACATTCCAAGTAATATTCGGCATGCTAATTACATTGCCGGTTGCCAAATTGCATTATCTCTTATAGTTTCCGAGATATGGACTATCGATACTTTACACCTTAGGCTCTGCTTCTAACTTGGGCCCAAATTGTAAAATGGTCTTATCTATTGGCGATTTCGTTCCAATTCACATTCCAAGTAATATTCGGCATGCTGATTACATTGCCGGTTGCCAAATTGCATTAACTCTTATAGTTTCCGAGATATGGACTATCGATAATTTACACCTTAGGCTCTGCTTCTAACTTGGGCCCAAATTGTAAAATGGTCTTATCTATTGGCGATTTCGTTCCAATTCACATTCCAAGTAATATTCGGCATGCTAATTTCATTGCCGGTTGCCAAATTGCATTATCTCTTATAGTTTCCGAGATATGGACTATCGATTATTTACACCATAGGCTCTGCTTCTAACTTGGGCCCAAATTGTAAAATGGCCTTATCTATTGGCGATTTCGTTCCAATTCACATTCCAAGTAATATTCGGCATGCTAATTACATTGCCGGTTGCCAAATTGCATTATCTCTTATAGTTTCCGAGTTATGGACTATCGATAATTTACACCTTAGGCTCTGCTTCTAACTTGGGCCCAAATTGTAAAATGGTCTTATCTATTGGCGATTTCGTTCCAATTCACATTCCAAGTAATATTCGGCATGCTAATTACATTGCCGTTTGCCAAATTGCATTATCTCTTATAGTTTCCGAGATATGGACTATCGATAATTTACACCTTAGGCTCTGCTTCTAACTTGGGCCCAAATTGTAAAATGGTCTTATCTATTGGCGATTTCGTTCCAATTCACATTCCAAGTAATATTCGGCATGCTAATTACATTGCCGGTTGCCAAATTGAATTATCTCTTATAGTTTCCGAGATATGGACTATCGATAATTTACACCTTAGGCTCTGCTTCTAACTTGGGCCCAAATTGTAAAATGGTCTTACCTATTGGCGAATTCGTTCCAATTCACATTCCAAGTAATATTCGGCATGCTAATTACATTGCCGGTTGCCAAATTGCATTATCTCTTATAGTTTCCGAGATATGGACTATCGATAATTTACACCTTAGGCTCTGCTTCTAACTTGGGCCCAAATTGTAAAATGGTCTTATCTATTGGCGATTTCGTTCCAATTCTCATTCCAAGTAATATTCGGCATGCTAATTACATTGCCGGTTGCCAAATTGCATTATCTCTTATAGTTTCCGAGATATGGACTATCGATAATTTACACCTTAGGCTCTGCTTCTAACTTGGACCCAAATTGTAAAATGGTCTTATCTATTGGCGATTTCGTCCCAATTCACATTCCAAGTGATATTCGGCATGCTAATTACATTGCCGGTTGCGAAATTGCATTATCTCTTATAGTTTCCGAGATATGGACTATCAATAATTTACACCTTAGGCTCTGCTTCTATCTTGGGCCCAAATTGTAAAATGGTCTTATCTATTGGCGATTTCGTTCCAATTCACATTCCAAGTAATATTCGGCATGCTAATTACATTGCCGGTTGCCAAATTGCATTATCTCTTATAGTTTCCGAGATATGGACTATCGATAATTTACACCTTAGGCTCTGCTTCTAACTTGGGCCCAAATTGTAAAATGGTCTTATCTATTGGCGATTTCGTTCCAATTCACATTCCAAGTAATATTCGGCATGCTAATTACATTGCCGGTTGCCAAATTGCATTATCTCTTATAGTTTCCGAGATATGGACTATCGATAATTTACACCTTAGGCTCTGCTTCAAACTTGGGCCCAAATTGTAAAATGGTCTTATCTATTGGCGATTTCGTTCCAATTCACACTCCAAGTAATATTCGGCATGCTAATTACATTGCCGGTTGCGAAATTGCATTATCTCTTATAGTTTCCGAGATATGGACTATCGATAATTTACACCTTAGGCTCTGCTTCTAACTTGGGCCCAAATTGTAAAATGGTCTTATCTATTGGCGATTTCGTTCCAATTCACATTCCAAGTAATATTCGGCATGCTAATTACATTGCCGGTTGCCAAATTGCATTATCTCTTATAGTTTCCGAGATATGGACTATCGATAATTTACACCTTAGGCTCTGCTTCTAACTTGGGCCCAAATTGTAAAATGGTCTTATCTATTGGCGATTTCGTTCCAATTCACATTCCAAGTAATATTCGGCATGCTAATTACATTGCCGGATGCCAAATTGCATTATCTCTTATAGTTTCCGAGATATGGACTATCGATAATTTACACCTTAGGCTCTGCTTCTATCTTGGGCCCAAATTGTAAAATGGTCTTATATATTGGCGATTTCGTTCCAATTCACATTCCAAGTAATATTCGGCATGCTAATTACATTGCCGGTTGCCAAATTGCATTATCTCTTATAGTTTCCGAGATATGGACCATCGATAATTTACACCATAGGCTCTGCTTCTAACTTGGGCCCAAATTGTAAAATGGTCTTATCTATTGGCGATTTCGTTCCAATTCACATTCCAAGTAATATTTGGCATGCTAATTACATTGCCGGTTGCCAAATTGCATTATCTCTTATAGTTTCCGAGATATGGACTATCGATAATTTACACCTTAGGCTCTGCTTCTAACTTGCTCCCAAATTGTAAAATGGTCTTATCTATTGGCGATTTCGTTCCGATTCACATTCCAAGTAATATTCGGCATGCTAATTACATTGCCGGTTGCCAAATTGAATTATCTCTTATAGTTTCCGAGATATGGACTATCGATAATTTACACCTTAGGCTCTGCTTCTAACTTGGGCCCAAATTGTAAAATGGTCTTATCTATTGGCGATTTCGTTCCAATTCACATTCCAAGTAATATTCGGCATGCTAATTACATTGCCGGTTGCCAAATTGCATTATCTCTTATAGTTTCCGAGATATTAACTATTGTTAATTTACACCTAAGGCTCTGCTTCTAACTTGGGCCCAAATTGTAAAATGGCCTTATCTATTGGCGATTTCGTTCCAATTCACACTCCAAGTAATATTCGGCATGCTAATTACATTGCCGGTTGCCAAATTGCATTATCTCTTATAGTTTCCGAGATATGGACTATCGATAATTTACACCTTAGGCTCTGCTTCTAACTTGGGCCCAAATTGTAAAATGATCTTATCTATTGGCGATTTCGTTCCAATTCACATTCCAAGTAATATTCGGCATGCTAATTACATTGCCGGTTGCCAAATTGCATTATCTCTTATAGTTTCCGAGATATGGACTATCGATAATTTACACCTTAGGCTCTGCTTCTAACTTGGGCCCAAATTGTAAAATGGTCTTATCTATTGGCGATTTCGTTCCAATTCACACTCCAAGTAATATTCGGCATGCTAATTACATTGCCGGTTGCCAAATTGAATTATCTCTTATAGTTTCCGAGATATGGACTATCGATAATTTACACCTTAGGCTCTGCTTCTAACTTGGGCCCAAATTGTAAAATGGTCTTATCTATTGGCGATTTCGTTCCAATTCACATTCCAAGTAATATTTGGCATGCTAATTACATTGCCGGTTGCCAAATTGCATTATCTCTTATAGTTTCCGAGATATGGACTATCGATAATTTACACCTTAGGCTCTGCTTCTAACTTGCTCCCAAATTGTAAAATGGTCTTATCTATTGGCGATTTCGTTCCGATTCACATTCCAAGTAATATTCGGCATGCTAATTACATTGCCGGTTGCCAAATTGAATTATCTCTTATAGTTTCCGAGATATGGACTATCGATAATTTACACCTTAGGCTCTGCTTCTAACTTGGGCCCAAATTGTAAAATGGTCTTATCTATTGGCGATTTCGTTCCAATTCACATTCCAAGTAATATTCGGCATGCTAATTACATTGCCGGTTGCCAAATTGCATTATCTCTTATAGTTTCCGAGATATGGACTATCGATAATTTACACCTTAGGCTCTGCTTCTAACTTGGGCCCAAATTGTAAAATGGTCTTATCTATTGGCGATTACGTTCCAATTCACATTCCAAGTAATATTCGGCATGCTAATTACATTGCCGGTTGCCAAATTGCATTATCTCTTATAGTTTCCGAGATATTAACTATTGTTAATTTACACCTAAGGCTCTGCTTCTAACTTGGGCCCAAATTGTAAAATGGCCTTATCTATTGGCGATTTCGTTCCAATTCACACTCCAAGTAATATTCGGCATGCTAATTACATTGCCGGTTGCCAAATTGCATTATCTCTTATAGTTTCCGAGATATGGACTATCGATAATTTACACCTTAGGCTCTGCTTCTAACTTGGGCCCAAATTGTAAAATGGTCTTATCTATTGGCGATTTCGTTCCAATTCACATTCCAAGTAATATTCGGCATGCTAATTACATTGCCGGTTGCCAAATTGCATTATCTCTTATAGTTTCCGAGATATGGACTATCGATAATTTACACCTTAGGCTCTGCTTCTAACTTGCTCCCAAATTGTAAAATGGTCTTATCTATTGGCGATTTCGTTCCGATTCACATTCCAAGTAATATTCGGCATGCTAATTACATTGCCGGTTGCCAAATTGAATTATCTCTTATAGTTTCCGAGATATGGACTATCGATAATTTACACCTTAGGCTCTGCTTCTAACTTGGGCCCAAATTGTAAAATGGTCTTATCTATTGGCGATTTCGTTCCAATTCACATTCCAAGTAATATTCGGCATGCTAATTACATTGCCGGTTGCCAAATTGCATTATCTCTTATAGTTTCCGAGATATGGACTATCGATAATTTACACCTTAGGCTCTGCTTCTAACTTGGGCCCAAATTGTAAAATGGTCTTATCTATTGGCGATTTCGTTCCAATTCACATTCCAAGTAATATTCGGCATGCTAATTACATTGCCGGTTGCCAAATTGCATTATCTCTTATAGTTTCCGAGATATTAACTATTGTTAATTTACACCTAAGGCTCTGCTTCTAACTTGGGCCCAAATTGTAAAATGGCCTTATCTATTGGCGATTTCGTTCCAATTCACACTCCAAGTAATATTCGGCATGCTAATTACATTGCCGGTTGCCAAATTGCATTATCTCTTATAGTTTCCGAGATATGGACTATCGATAATTTACACCTTAGGCTCTGCTTCTAACTTGGGCCCAAATTGTAAAATGATCTTATCTATTGGCGATTTCGTTCCAATTCACATTCCAAGTAATATTCGGCATGCTAATTACATTGCCGGTTGCCAAATTGCATTATCTCTTATAGTTTCCGAGATATGGACTATCGATAATTTACACCTTAGGCTCTGCTTCTAACTTGGGCCCAAATTGTAAAATGGTCTTACCTATTGGCGATTTCGTTCCAATTCACATTCCAAGTAATATTCGGCATGCTAATTACATTGCCGGTTGCCAAATTGAATTATCTCTTATAGTTTCCGAGATATGGACTATCGATAATTTACACCTTAGGCTCTGCTTCTAACTTGGGCCCAAATTGTAAAATGGTCTTACCTATTGGCGATTTCGTTCCAATTCACATTCCAAGTAATATTCGGCATGCTAATTACATTGCCGGTTGCCAAATTGCATTATCTCTTATAGTTTCCGAGATAGGGACTATCGATAATTTACACCTTAGGCTCTGCTTCTAACTTGGGCCCAAATTGTAAAATGGTCTTATCTATTGGCGATTTCGTTCCAATTCACATTCCAAGTAATATTCGGCATGCTAATTACATTGCCGGTTGCCAAATTGCATTATCTCTTATAGTTTCCGAGATATGGACTATCGATAATTTACACCTTAGGCTCTGCTTCTAACTTGAGCCCAAATTGTAAAATGGTCTTATCTATTGGCGATTTCGTTCCAATTCACATTCCAAGTAATATTCGGCATGCTAATTACATTGCCGGTTGCCAAATTGAATTATCTCTTATAGTTTCCGAGATATGGACTATCGATAATTTACACCTTAGGCTCTGCTTCTAACTTGGGCCCAAATTGTAAAATGGTCTTACCTATTGGCGATTTCGTTCCAATTCACACTCCAAGTAATATTCGGCATGCTAATTACATTGCCGGTTGCCAAATTGCATTATCTCTTATAGTTTCCGAGATATGGACTATCGATAATTTACACCTTAGGCTCTGCTTCTAACTTGGGCCCAAATTGTAAAATGGTCTTATCTATTGGCGATTTCGTTCCAATTCACATTCCAAGTAATATTCGGCATGCTAATTACATTGCCGGTTGCCAAATTGCATTATCTCTTATAGTTTCCGAGATATGGACTATCGATAATTTACACCTTAGGCTCTGCTTCTAACTTGGGCCCAAATTGTAAAATGGTCTTATCTATTGGCGATTTCGTCCCAATTCACATTCCAAGTGATATTCGGCATGCTAATTACATTGCCGGTTGCGAAATTGCATTATCTCTTATAGTTTCCGAGATATGGACTATCGATAATTTACACCTTAGGCTCTGCTTCTAACTTGGGCCCAAATTGTAAAATGGTCTTATCTATTGGCGATTTCGTTCCAATTCACATTCCAAGTAATATTCGGCATGCTAATTACATTGCCGGTTGCCAAATTGCATTATCTCTTATAGTTTCCGAGATATGGACTATCGATAATTTACACCTTAGGCTCTGCTTCTAACTTGGGCCCAAATTGTAAAATGGTTTTATCTATTGGCGATTTCGTTCCAATTCACATTCGAAGTAATATTCGGCATGCTAATTACATTGCCGGTTGCCAAATTGCATTATCTCTTATAGTTTCCGAGATATGGACTATCGATAATTTACACCTTAGGCTCTGCTTCTAACTTGGGCCCAAATTGTAAAATGGTCTTATCTATTGACGATTTCGTTCCAATTCACATTCCAAGTAATATTCGGCATGCTAATTACATTGCCTGTTGCCAAATTGCATTATCTCTTATAGTTTCCGAGATATGGACTATCGATAATTTACACCTTAGGCTCTGCTTCTAACTTGGGCCCAAATTGTAAAATGGTCTTATCTATTGGCGATTTCGTTCCAATTCACATTCCAAGTAATATTCGGCATGCTAATTACATTGCCGGTTGCCAAATTGCATTATCTCTTATAGTTTCCGAGATATGGACTATCGATAATTTACACCTTAGGCTCTGCTTCTTACTTGGGCCCAAATTGTAAAATGGTCTTATCTATTGGCGATTTCGTTCCAATTCACACTCCAAGTAATATTCGGCATGCTAATTACATTGCCGGTTGCGAAATTGCATTATCTCTTATAGTTTCCGAGATATGGACTATCAATAATTTACACCTTAGGCTCTGCTTCTAACTTGGGCCCATATTGTAAAATGGTCTTATCTATTGGCGATTTCGTTCCAATTCACATTCCAAGTAATATTCGGCATGCTAATTACATTGCCGGTTGCCAAATTGCATTATCTCTTATAGTTTCTGAGATATGGACTATCGATAATTTACACCTTAGGCTCTGCTTCTAACTTGGGCCCAAATTGTAAAATGGCCTTATCTATTGGCGATTTCGTCCCAATTCACATTCCAAGTAATATTCGGCATGCTAATTACATTGCCGGTTGCGAAATTGCATTATCTCTTATAGTTTCAGAGATATGGACTATCGATAATTTACACCTTAGGCTCTGCTTCTAACTTGGGCCCAAATTGTAAAATGGTCTTATCTATTGGCAATTTCGTTCCAATTCACATTCCAAGTAATATTCGGCATGCTAATTACATTGCCGGTTGCCAAATTGCATTATCTCTTATAGTTTCCGAGATATGGACTATCGATAATTTACACCTTAGGCTCTGCTTCTAACTTGGGCCCAAATTGTAAAATGGTCTTATCTATTGGCGATTTCGTTCCAATTCACATTCCAAGTAATATTCGGCATGCTAATTACATTGCCGGTTGCCAAATTGCATTATCTCTTATAGTTTCTGAGATATGGACTATCGATAATTTACACCTTAGGCTCTGCTTCTAACTTGGGCCCAAATTGTAAAATGGCCTTATCTATTGGCGATTTCGTTCCAATTCACATTCCAAGTAATATTCGGCATGCTAATTACATTGCCGGTTGCCAAATTGCATTATCTCTTATAGTTTCCGAGATATGGACTATCGATAATTTACACCTTAGGCTCTGCTTCTAACTTGGGCCCAAATTGTAAAATGGTCTTATCTATTGGCGATTTCGTTCCAATTCACATTCCAAGTAATATTCGGCATGCTAATTACATTGCCGGTTGCCAAATTGCATTAACTCTTATAGTTTCCGAGATATGGACTATCGATAATTTAAACCTTAGGCTCTGCTTCTAACTTGGGCCCAAATTGTAAAATGGTCTTATCTATTGGCGATTTCGTTCCAATTCACATTCCAAGTAATATTCGGCATGCTAATTACATTGCCGGTTGCCAAATTGCATTATCTCTTATAGTTTCCGAGATATGGACTATCGATAATTTACACCATAGGCTCTGCTTATAACTTGGGCCCAAATTGTAAAATGGTCTTATCTATTGGCGATTTCGTTCCAATTCACATTCCAAGTAATATTCGGCATGCTAATTACATTGCCGGTTGCCAAATTGCATTATCTCTTATAGTTTCCGAGATATGGACTATCGATAATTTACACCTTAGGCTCTGCTTCTAACTTGGGCCCAAATTGTAAAATGGTCTTATCTATTGGCGATTTCGTTCCAATTCACATTTCAAGTAATATTTGGCATGCTAATTACATTGCCGGTTGCCAAATTGAATTATCTCTTATAGTTTCCGAGATATGGACTATCGATAATTTACACCTTAGGCTCTGCTTCTAACTTGGGCCCAAATTGTAAAATGGTCTTACCTATTGGCGATTTAGTTGCAATTCACATTCCAAGTAATATTCGGCATGCTAATTACATTGCCGGTTGCCAAATTGCATTATCTCTTATAGTTTCCGAGATATGGACTATCGATAATTTACACCTTAGGCTCTGCTTCTAACTTGGGCCCAAATTGTAAAATGGTCTTATCTATTGGCGATTTCGTTCCAATTCACACTCCAAGTAATATTCGGCATGCTAATTACATTGCCGGTTGCCAAATTGCATTATCTCTTATAGTTTCCGAGATATGGACTCTCGATAATTTACACCTTAGGCTCTACTTCTAACTTGGGCCCAAATTGTAAAATGGTCTTATCTATTGGCGATTTCGTTCCAATTCACACTCCAAGTAATATTCGGCATGCTAATTACATTGCCGGTTGCCAAATTGCATTATCTCTTATAGTTTCCGAGATATGGACTCTCGATAATTTACACCTTAGGCTCTGCTTCTAACTTGGGCCCAAATTGTAAAATGGTCTTATCTATTGGCGATTTCGTTCCAATTCACATTCCAAGTAATATTCGGCATGCTAATTACATTGCCGGTTGCCAAATTGCATTATCTCCTATAGTTTCCGAGATATGGACTATCGATAATTTACACCTTAGGCTCTGCTTCTAACTTGGGCCCAAATTGTAAAATGGTCTTATCTATTGGCGATTTCGTCCCAATTCACATTCCAAGTGATATTCGGCATGCTAATTACATTGCCGATTGCGAAATTGCATTATCTCTTATAGTTTCCGAGATATGGACTATCAATAATTTACACCTTAGGCTCTGCTTCTAACTTGGGCCCAAATTGTAAAATGGTCTTATCTATTGGCGATTTCGTTCCAATTCACATTCCAAGTAATATTCGGCATGCTAATTACATTGCCGGTTGCCAAATTGCATTATCTCTTATAGTTTCCGAGATATGGACTATCGATAATTTACACCTTAGGCTCTGCTTCTAACTTGGGCCCAAATTGTAAAATGGTCTTATCTATTGGCGATTTCGTTCCAATTCACATTCCAAGTAATATTCGGCATGCTAATTACATTGCCGGTTGCCAAATTGCATTATCTCTTATAGTTTCCGAGATATGGACTATCGATAATTTACACATTAGGCTCTGCTTCTAACTTGGGCCCAAATTGTAAAATGGTCTTATCTATTGGCGATTTTGTTCCAATTCACATTCCAAGTAATATTCGGCATGCTAATTACATTGCCGGTTGCCAAATTGCATTATCTCTTATAGTTTCCGAGATATGGACTATCGATAATTTACACCTTAGGCTCTGCTTCTAACTTGGGCCCAAATTGTAAAATGGTCTTATCTATTGGCGATTTCGTTCCAATTCACACTCCTAGTAATATTCGGCATGCTAATTACATTGCCGGTTGCGAAATTGCATTATCTCTTATAGTTTCCGAGATATGGACTATCAATAATTTACACCTTAGGCTCTGCTTCTAAATTGGGCCCAAATTGTAAAATGGTCTTATCTATTGGCGATTTCGTTCCAATTCACACTCCAAGTAATATTCGGCATGCTAATTACATTGCCGGTTGCCAAATTGCATTATCTCTTATAGTTTCCGAGATATGGACTCTCGATAATTTACACCTTAGGCTCTGCTTCTAACTTGGGCCCAAATTGTAAAATGGTCTTATCTATTGGCGATTTCGTTCCAATTCACATTCCAAGTAATATTCGGCATGCTAATTACATTGCCGGTTGCCAAATTGCATTATCTCTTATAGTTTCCGAGATATGGACTATCGATAATTTACACCTTAGGCTCTGCTTCTAACTTGGGCCCAAATTGTAAAATGGTCTTATCTATTGGCGATTTCGTCCCAATTCACATTCCAAGTGATATTCGGCATGCTAATTACATTGCCGATTGCGAAATTGCATTATCTCTTATAGTTTCCGAGATATGGACTATCAATAATTTACACCTTAGGCTCTGCTTCTAACTTGGGCCCAAATTGTAAAATGGTCTTATCTATTGGCGATTTCGTTCCAATTCACATTCCAAGTAATATTCGGCATGCTAATTACATTGCCGGTTGCCAAATTGCATTATCTCTTATAGTTTCCGAGATATGGACTATCGATAATTTACACCTTAGGCTCTGCTTCTAACTTGGGCCCAAATTGTAAAATGGTCTTATCTATTGGCGATTTCGTTCCAGTTCACATTCCAAGTAATATTCGGCATGCTAATTACATTGCCGGTTGCCAAATTGCATTATCTCTTATAGTTTCCGAGATATGGACTATCGATAATTTACACATTATACTCTGCTTCTAACTTGGGCCCAAATTGTAAAATGGTCTTATCTATTGGCGATTTCGTTCCAATTCACATTCCAAGTAATATTCGGCATGCTAATTGCATTGCCGGTTGCCAAATTGCATTATCTCTTATAGTTTCCGAGATATGGACTATCGATAATTTACACCTTAGGCTCTGCTTCTAACTTGGGCCCAAATTGTAAAATGGTCTTATCTATTGGCGATTTCGTTCCAATTCACATTCCAAGTAATATTCGGCATGCTAATTACATTGCCGGTTGCCAAATTGCATTATCTCTTATAGTTTCCGAGATATGGACTATCGATAATTTACACCTTAGGCTCTGCTTCTAACTTGGGCCCAAATTGTAAAATGGTCTTATCTATTGGCGATTTCGTTCCAATTCACACTCCTAGTAATATTCGGCATGCTAATTACATTGCCGGTTGCGAAATTGCATTATCTCTTATAGTTTCCGAGATATGGACTATCAATAATTTACACCTTAGGCTCTGCTTCTAAATTGGGCCCAAATTGTAAAATGGTCTTATCTATTGGCGATTTCGTTCTAATTCACATTCCAAGTAATATTCGGCATGCTAATTACATTGCCGGTTGCCAAATTGCATTATCTCTTATAGTTCGTCCATCGATAATTTACACCTTAGGCTCTGCTTCTAACTTGGGCCCAAATTGTAAAATGGCCTTATCTATTGGCGATTTCGTCCCAATTCACATTCCAAGTAATATTCGGCATTCTAATTACATTGCCGGTTGCGAAATTGCATTATCTCTTATAGTTTCAGAGATATGGACTATCGATAATTTACACCTTAGGCTCTGCTTCTAACTTGGGCCCAAATTGTAAAATGGTCTTATCTATTGGCAATTTCGTTCCAATTCACATTCCAAGTAATATTCGGCATGCTAATTACATTGCCGGTTGCCAAATTGCATTATCTCTTATAGTTTCCGAGATATGGACTATCGATACTTTACACCTTAGGCTCTGCTTCTAACTTGGGCCCAAATTGTAAAATGGTCTTATCTATTGGCGATTTCGTTCCAATTCACATTCCAAGTAATATTCGGCATGCTGATTACATTGCCGGTTGCCAAATTGCATTAACTCTTATAGTTTCCGAGATATGGACTATCGATAATTCACACCTTAGGCTCTGCTTCTAACTTGGGCCCAAATTGTAAAATGGTCTTATCTATTGGCGATTTCGTTCCAATTCACATTCCAAGTAATATTCGGCATGCTAATTTCATTGCCGGTTGCCAAATTGTATTATCTCTTATAGTTTCCGAGATATGGACTATCGATAATTTACACCATAGGCTCTGCTTCTAACTTGGGCCCAAATTGTAAAATGGCCTTATCTATTGGCGATTTCGTTCCAATTCACATTCCAAGTAATATTCGGCATGCTAATTACATTGCCGGTTGCCAAATTGCATTATCTCTTATAGTTTCCGAGTTATGGACTATCGATAATTTACACCTTAGGCTCTGCTTCTAACTTGGGCCCAAATTGTAAAATGGTCTTATCTATTGGCGATTTCGTTCCAATTCACATTCCAAGTAATATTCGGCATGCTAATTACATTGCCGGTTGCCAAATTGCATTATCTCTTATAGTTTCCGAGATATGGACTATCGATTATTTACACCTTAGGCTCTGCTTCTAACTTGGGCCCAAATTGTAAAATGGTCTTATCTATTGGCGATTTCGTTCCAATTCACATTCCAAGTAATATTCGGCATGCTAATTACATTGCCGGTTGCCAAATTGAATTATCTCTTATAGTTTCCGAGATATGGACTATCGATAATTTACACCTTAGGCTCTGCTTCTAACTTGGGCCCAAATTGTAAAATGGTCTTACCTATTGGCGAATTCGTTCCAATTCACATTCCAAGTAATATTCGGCATGCTAATTACATTGCCGGTTGCCAAATTGCATTATCTCTTATAGTTTCCGAGATATGGACTATCGATAATTTACACCTTAGGCTCTGCTTCTAACTTGGGCCCAAATTGTAAAATGGTCTTATCTATTGGCGATTTCGTTCCAATTCACATTCCAAGTATTATTCGGCATGCTAATTACATTGCCGGTTGCCAAATTGCATTATCTCTTATAGTTTCCGAGATATGGACTATCGATAATTTACACCTTAGGCTCTGCTTCTAACTTGGACCCAAATTGTAAAATGGTCTTATCTATTGGCGATTTCGTCCCAATTCACATTCCAAGTGATATTCGGCATGCTAATTACATTGCCGGTTGCGAAATTGCATTATCTCTTATAGTTTCCGAGATATGGACTATCAATAATTTACACCTTAGGCTCTGCTTCTAACTTGGGCCCAAATTGTAAAATGGTCTTATCTATTGGCGATTTCGTTCCAATTCACATTCCAAGTAATATTCGGCATGCTAATTACATTGCCGGTTGCCAAATTGCATTATCTCTTATAGTTTCCGAGATATGGACTATCGATAATTTACACCTTAGGCTCTGCTTCTAACTTGGGCCCAAATTGTAAAATGGTCTTATCTATTGGCGATTTCGTTCCAATTCACATTCCAAGTAATATTCGGCATGCTAATTACATTGCCGGTTGCCAAATTGCATTATCTCTTATAGTTTCCGAGATATGGACTATCGATAATTTACACCTTAGGCTCTGCTTCAAACTTGGGCCCAAATTGTAAAATGGTCTTATCTATTGGCGATTTCGTTCCAATTCACACTCCAAGTAATATTCGGCATGCTAATTACATTGCCGTTTGCGAAATTGCATTATCTCTTATAGTTTCCGAGATATGGACTATCGATAATTTACACCTTAGGCTCTGCTTCTAACTTGGGCCCAAATTGTAAAATGGTCTTATCTATTGGCAATTTCGTTCCAATTCACATTCCAAGTATTATTCGGCATGCTAATTACATTGCCGGTTGCCAAATTGCATTATCTCTTATAGTTTCCGAGATATGGACTATCGATAATTTACACCTTAGGCTCTGCTTCTAACTTGGGCCCAAATTGTAAAATGGTCTTATCTATTGGCGATTTCGTTCCAATTCACATTCCAAGTAATATTCGGCATGCTAATTACATTGCCGGATGCCAAATTGCATTATCTCTTATAGTTTCCGAGATATGGACTATCGATAATTTACACCTTAGGCTCTGCTTCTATCTTGGGCCCAAATTGTAAAATGGTCTTATATATTGGCGATTTCGTTCCAATTCACATTCCAAGAAATATTCGGCATGCTAATTACATTGCCGGTTGCCAAATTGCATTATCTCTTATAGTTTCCGAGATATGGACCATCGATAATTTACACCATAGGCTCTGCTTCTAACTTGGGCCCAAATTGTAAAATGGTCTTATCTATTGGCGATTTCGTTCCAATTCACATTCCAAGTAATATTTGGCATGCTAATTACATTGCCGGTTGCGAAATTGCATTATCTCTTATAGTTTCCGAGATATGGACTATCAATAATTTACACCTTAGGCTCTGCTTCTAACTTGGGCCCAAATTGTAAAATGGTCTTATCTATTGGCGATTTCGTTCCAATTCACATTCCAAGTAATATTCGGCATGCTAATTACATTGCCGGTTGCCAAATTGCATTATCTCTTATAGTTTCCGAGATATGGACTATCGATAATTTACACCTTAGGCTCTGCTTCTAACTTGGGCCCAAATTGTAAAATGGTCTTATCTATTGGCGATTTCGTTCCAATTCACATTCCAAGTAATATTCGGCATGCTAATTACATTGCCGGTTGCCAAATTGCATTATCTCTTATAGTTTCCGAGATATGGACTATCGATAATTTACACCTTAGGCTCTGCTTCAAACTTGGGCCCAAATTGTAAAATGGTCTTATCTATTGGCGATTTCGTTCCAATTCACACTCCAAGTAATATTCGGCATGCTAATTACATTGCCGTTTGCGAAATTGCATTATCTCTGATAGTTTCCGAGATATGGACTATCGATAATTTACACCTTAGGCTCTGCTTCTAACTTGGGCCCAAATTGTAAAATGGTCTTATCTATTGGCAATTTCGTTCCAATTCACATTCCAAGTAATATTCGGCATGCTAATTACATTGCCGGTTGCCAAATTGCATTATCTCTTATAGTTTCCGAGATATGGACTATCGATAATTTACACCTTAGGCTCTGCTTCTAACTTGGGCCCAAATTGTAAAATGGTCTTATCTATTGGCGATTTCGTTCCAATTCACATTCCAAGTAATATTCGGCATGCTAATTACATTGCCGGATGCCAAATTGCATTATCTCTTATAGTTTCCGAGATATGGACTATCGATAATTTACACCTTAGGCTCTGCTTCTATCTTGGGCCCAAATTGTAAAATGGTCTTACCTATTGGCGATTTCGTTCCAATTCACATTCCAAGTAATATTCGGCATGCTAATTACATTGCCGGTTGCCAAATTGCATTATCTCTTATAGTTTCCGAGATAGGGACTATCGATAATTTACACCTTAGGCTCTGCTTCTAACTTGGGCCCAAATTGTAAAATGGTCTTATCTATTGGCGATTTCGTTCCAATTCACATTCCAAGTAATATTCGGCATGCTAATTACATTGCCGGTTGCCAAATTGCATTATCTCTTATAGTTTCCGAGATATGGACTATCGATAATTTACACCTTAGGCTCTGCTTCTAACTTGAGCCCAAATTGTAAAATGGTCTTATCTATTGGCGATTTCGTTCCAATTCACATTCCAAGTAATATTCGGCATACTAATTACATTGCCGGTTGCCAAATTGAATTATCTCTTATAGTTTCCGAGATATGGACTATCGATAATTTACACCTTAGGCTCTGCTTCTAACTTGGGCCCAAATTGTAAAATGGTCTTACCTATTGGCGATTTCGTTCCAATTCACATTCCAAGTAATATTCGGCATGCTAATTACATTGCCGGTTGCCAAATTGCATTATCTCTTATAGTTTCCGAGATATGGACTATCGATAATTTACACCTTAGGCTCTGCTTCTAACTTGGGCCCAAATTGTAAAATGGTCTTATCTATTGGCGATTTCGTTCCAATTCACATTCCAAGTAATATTCGGCATGCTAATTACATTGCCGGTTGCCAAATTGCATTATCTCTTATAGTTCCCGAGATATGGACTATCGATAATTTACACCTTAGGCTCTGCTTCTAACTTGGGCCCAAATTGTAAAATGGTCTTATCTATTGGCGATTTCGTCCCAATTCACATTCCAAGTGATATTCGGCATGCTAATTACATTGCCGGTTGCGAAATTGCATTATCTCTTATAGTTTCCGAGATATGGACTATCGATAATTTAGACCTTAGGCTCTGCTTCTAACTTGGGCCCAAATTGTAAAATGGTCTTATCTATTGGCGATTTCGTTCCAATTCACATTCCAAGTAATATTCGGCATGCTAATTACATTGCCTGTTGCCAAATTGCATTATCTCTTATAGTTTCCGAGATATGGACTATCGATAATTTACACCTTAGGCTCTGCTTCTAACTTGGGCCCAAATTGTAAAATGGTCTTATCTATTGGCGATTTCGTTCCAATTCACATTCCAAGTAATATTCGGCATGCTAATTACATTGCCGGTTGCCAAATTGCTTTATCTCTTATAGTTTCCGAGATATGGACTATCGATAATTTACACCTTAGGCTCTGCTTCTTACTTGGGCCCAAATTGTAAAATGGTCTTATCTATTGGCGATTTCGTTCCAATTCACACTCCAAGTAATATTCGGCATGCTAATTACATTGCCGGTTGCGAAATTGCATTATCTCTTATAGTTTCCGAGATATGGACTATCAATAATTTACACCTTAGGCTCTGCTTCTAACTTGGGCCCATATTGTAAAATGGTCTTATCTATTGGCGATTTCGTTCCAATTCACATTCCAAGTAATATTCGGCATGCTAATTACATTGCCGGTTGCCAAATTGCATTATCTCTTATAGTTTCTGAGATATGGACTATCGATAATTTACACCTTAGGCTCTGCTTCTAACTTGGGCCCAAATTGTAAAATGGCCTTATCTATTGGCGATTTCGTCCCAATTCACATTCCAAGTAATATTCGGCATGCTAATTACATTGCCGGTTGCGAAATTGCATTATCTCTTATAGTTTCAGAGATATGGACTATCGATAATTTACACCTTAGGCTCTGCTTCTAACTTGGGCCCAAATTGTAAAATGGTCTTATCTATTGGCAATTTCGTTCCAATTCACATTCCAAGTAATATTCGGCATGCTAATTACATTGCCGGTTGCCAAATTGCATTATCTCTTATAGTTTCCGAGATATGGACTATCGATAATTTACACCTTAGGCTCTGCTTCTAACTTGGGCCCAAATTGTAAAATGGTCTTATCTATTGGCGATTTCGTTCCAATTCACATTCCAAGTAATATTCGGCATGCTAATTACATTGCCGGTTGCCAAATTGCATTAACTCTTATAGTTTCCGAGATATGGACTATCGATAATTTACACCTTAGGCTCTGCTTCTAACTTGGGCCCAAATTGTAAAATGGTCTTATCTATTGGCGATTTCGTTCCAATTCACATTCCAAGTAATATTCGGCATGCTAATTACATTGCCGGTTGCCAAATTGCATTATCTCTTATAGTTTCCGAGATATGGACTATCGATAATTTAAACCATAGGCTCTGCTTATAACTTGGGCCCAAATTGTAAAATGGTCTTATCTATTGGCGATTTCGTTCCAATTCACATTCCAAGTAATATTCGGCATGCTAATTACATTGCCGGTTGCCAAATTGCATTATCTCTTATAGTTTCCGAGATATGGACTATCGATAATTTACACCTTAGGCTCTGCTTCTAACTTGGGCCCAAATTGTAAAATGGTCTTATCTATTGGCGATTTCGTTCCAATTCACATTTCAAGTAATATTCGGCATGCTAATTACATTGCCGGTTGCCAAATTGAATTATCTCTTATAGTTTCCGAGATATGGACTATCGATAATTTACACCTTAGGCTCTGCTTCTAACTTGGGCCCAAATTGTAAAATGGTCTTACCTATTGGCGATTTCGTTCCAATTCATATTCCAAGTTATATTCGGCATGCTAATTACATTGCCGGTTGCCAAATTGCATTATCTCTTATAGTTTCCGAGATATGGACTATCGATAATTTACACCTTAGGCTCTGCTTCTAACTTGGGCCCAAATTGTAAAATGGTCTTACCTATTGGCGATTTCGTTCCAATTCACATTCCAAGTAATATTCGGCATGCTAATTACATTGCCGGTTGCCAAATTGCATTATCTCTTATAGTTTCCGAGATAGGGACTATCGATAATTTACACCTTAGGCTCTGCTTCTAACTTGGGCCCAAATTGTAAAATGGTCTTATCTATTGGCGATTTCGTTCCAATTCACATTCCAAGTAATATTCGGCATGCTAATTACATTGCCGGTTGCCAAATTGCATTATCTCTTATAGTTTCCGAGATATGGACTATCGATAATTTACACCTTAGGCTCTGCTTCTAACTTGAGCCCAAATTGTAAAATGGTCTTATCTATTGGCGATTTCGTTCCAATTCACATTCGAAGTAATATTAGGCATACTAATTACATTGCCGGTTGCGAAATTGCATTATCTCTTATAGTTTCAGAGATATGGACTATCGATAATTTACACCTTAGGCTCTGCTTCTAACTTGGGCCCAAATTGTAAAATGGTCTTATCTATTGGCAATTTCGTTCCAATTCACATTCCAAGTAATATTCCGCATGCTAATTACATTGCCGGTTGCCAAATTGCATTATCTCTTATAGTTTCCGAGATATGGACTATCGATAATTTACACCTTAGGCTCTGCTTCTAACTTGGGCCCAAATTGTAAAATGGTCTTATCTATTGGCGATTTCGTTCCAATTCACATTCCAAGTAATATTCGGCATGCTAATTACATTGCCGGTTGCCAAATTGCATTAACTCTTATAGTTTCCGAGATATGGACTATCGATAATTTACACCTTAGGCTCTGCTTCTAACTTGGGCCCAAATTGTAAAATGGTCTTATCTATTGGCGATTTCGTTCCGATTCACATTCCAAGTAATATTCGGCATGCTAATTACATTGCCGGTTGCCAAATTGCATTATCTCTTATAGTTTCCGAGATATGGACTATCGATAATTTACACCTTAGGCTCTGCTTCTAACTTGGGCCCAAATTGTAAAATGGTCTTATCTATTGGCGATTTCGTTCCAATTCACATTCCAAGTAATATTCGGCATGCTAATTACATTGCCGGTTGCCAAATTGCATTATCTCTTATAGTTTCCGAGATATGGACTATCGATAATTTACACCTTAAACTCTGCTTCTAACTTGGACCCAAATTGTAAAATGGTCTTATCTATTGGCGATTTCGTCCCAATTCACATTCCAAGTGATATTCGGCATGCTAATTACATTGCCGGTTGCGAAATTGCATTATCTCTTATAGTTTCCGAGATATGGACTATCAATAATTTACACCTTAGGCTCTGCTTCTAACTTGGGCCCAAATTGTAAAATGGTCTTATCTATTGGCGATTTCGTTCCAATTCACATTCCAAGTAATATTCGGCATGCTAATTACATTGCCGGTTGCCAAATTGCATTATCACTTATAGTTTCCGAGATATGGACTATCGATAATTTACACCTTAGGCTCTGCTTCTAACTTGGGCCCAAATTGTAAAATGGTCTTATCTATTGGCGATTTCGTTCCAATTCACATTCCAAGTAATATTCGGCATGCTAATTACATTGCCGGTTGCCAAATTGCATTATCTCTTATAGTTTCCGAGATATGGACTATCGATAATTTACACCTTAGGCTCTGCTTCAAACTTGGGCCCAAATTGTAAAATGGTCTTATCTATTGGCGATTTCGTTCCAATTCACACTCCAAGTAGTATTCGGCATGCTAATTACATTGCCGGTTGCGAAATTGCATTATCTCTTATAGTTTCCGAGATATGGACTATCGATAATTTACACCTTAGGCTCTGCTTCTAACTTGGGCCCAAATTGTAAAATGGTCTTATCTATTGGCAATTTCGTTCCAATTCACATTCCAAGTAATATTCGGCATGCTAATTACATTGCCGGTTGCCAAATTGCATTATCTCTTATAGTTTCCGAGATATGGACTATCGATAATTTACACCTTAGGCTCTGCTTCTAACTTGGGCCCAAATTGTAAAATGGTCTTATCTATTGGCGATTTCGTTCCAATTCACATTCCAAGTAATATTCGGCATGCTAATTACATTGCCGGATGCCAAATTGCATTATCTCTTATAGTTTCCGAGATATGGACTATCGATAATTTACACCTTAGGCTCTGCTTCTATCTTGGGCCCAAATTGTAAAATGGTCTTATATATTGGCGATTTCGTTCCAATTCACATTCCAAGAAATATTCGGCATGCTAATTACATTGCCGGTTGCCAAATTGCATTATCTCTTATAGTTTCCGAGATATGGACTATCGATAATTTACACCTTAGGCTCTGCTTCTATCTTGGGCCCAATTGTAAAATGGTCTTATATATTGGCGATTTCGTTCCAATTCACATTCCAAGAAATATTCGGCATGCTAATTACATTGCCGGTTGCCAAATTGCATTATCTCTTATAGTTTCCGAGATATGGACTATCGATAATTTACACCTTAGGCTCTGCTTCTAACTTGCTCCCAAATTGTAAAATGGTCTTATCTATTGGCGATTTCGTTCCAATTCACATTCCAAGTAATATTCGGCATGCTAATTACATTGCCGGTTGCCAAATTGAATTATCTCTTATAGTTTCCGAGATATGGACTATCGATAATTTACACCTTAGGCTCTGCTTCTAACTTGGGCCCAAATTGTAAAATGGTCTTATCTATTGGCGATTTCGTTCCAATTCACATTCCAAGTAATATTCAGCATGCTAATTACATTGCCGGTTGCCAAATTGCATTATCTCTTATAGTTTCCGAGATATGGACTATCGATAATTTACACCTTAGGCTCTGCTTCTAACTTGGGCCCAAATTGTAAAATGGTCTTATCTATTGGCGATTTCGTTCCAATTCACATTCCAAGTAATATTCGGCATGCTAATTACATTGCCGGTTGCCAAATTGCATTATCTCTTATAGTTTCCGAGATATTAACTATCGTTAATTTACACCTAAGGCTCTGCTTCTAACTTGGGCCCAAATTGTAAAATGGCCTTATCTATTGGCGATTTCGTTCCAATTCACATTCCAAGTAATATTCGGCATGCTAATTACATTGCCGGTTGCCAAATTGCATTATCTCTTATAGTTTCCGAGATATGGACTATCGATAATTTACACCTTAGGCTCTGCTTCTAACTTGGGCCCAAATTGTAAAATGATCTTATCTATTGGCGATTTCGTTCCAATTCACATTCCAAGTAATTTTCGGCATGCTAATTACATTGCCGGTTGCCAAATTGCATTATCTCTTATAGTTTCCGAGATATGGACTATCGATAATTTACACCTTAGGCTCTGCTTCTAACTTGGGCCCAAATTGTAAAATGGTCTTATCTATTGGCGATTTCGTTCCAATTCACATTCCAAGTAATATTCGGCATACTAATTACATTGCCGGTTGCCAAATTGAATTATCTCTTATAGTTTCCGAGATATGGACTATCGATAATTTACACCTTAGGCTCTGCTTCTAACTTGGGCCCAAATTGTAAAATGGTCTTACCTATTGGCGATTTCGTTCCAATTCACATTCCAAGTAATATTCGGCATGCTAATTACATTGCCGGTTGCCAAATTGCATTATCTCTTATAGTTTCCGAGATATGGACTATCGATAATTTACACCTTAGGCTCTGCTTCTAACTTGGGCCCAAATTGTAAAATGGTCTTATCTATTGGCGATTTCGTTCCAATTCACATTCCAAGTAATATTCGGCATGCTAATTACATTGCCGGTTGCCAAATTGCATTATCTCTTATAGTTCCCGAGATATGGACTATCGATAATTTACACCTTAGGCTCTGCTTCTAACTTGGGCCCAAATTGTAATATGGTCTTATCTATTGGCGATTTCGTCCCAATTCACATTCCAAGTGATATTCGGCATGCTAATTACATTGCCGGTTGCGAAATTGCATTATCTCTTATAGTTTCCGAGATATGGACTATCGATAATTTACACCTTAGGCTCTGCTTCTAACTTGGGCCCAAATTGTAAAATGGTCTTATCTATTGGCGATTTCGTTCCAATTCACATTCCAAGTAATATTCGGCATGCTAATTACATTGCCGGTTGCCAAATTGCATTATCTCTTATAGTTTCCGAGATATGGACTATCGATAATTTACACCTTAGGCTCTGCTTCTAACTTGGGCCCAAATTGTAAAATGGTTTTATCTATTGGCGATTTCGTTCCAATTCACATTCCAAGTAATATTCGGCATGCTAATTACATTGCCGGTTGCCAAATTGCATTATCTCTTATAGTTTCCGAGATATGGACTATCGATAATTTACACCTTAGGCTCTGCTTCTAACTTGGGCCCAAATTGTAAAATGGTCTTATCTATTGACGATTTCGTTCCAATTCACATTCCAAGTAATATTCGGCATGCTAATTACATTGCCTGTTGCCAAATTGCATTATCTCTTATAGTTTCCGAGATATGGACTATCGATAATTTACACCTTAGGCTCTGCTTCTAACTTGGGCCCAAATTGTAAAATGGTCTTATCTATTGGCGATTTCGTTCCAATTCACATTCCAAGTAATATTCGGCATGCTAATTACATTGCCGGTTGCCAAATTGCTTTATCTCTTATAGTTTCCGAGATATGGACTATCGATAATTTACACCTTAGGCTCTGCTTCTTACTTGGGCCCAAATTGTAAAATGGTCTTATCTATTGGCGATTTCGTTCCAATTCACACTCCAAGTAATATTCGGCATGCTAATTACATTGCCGGTTGCGAAATTGCATTATCTCTTATAGTTTCCGAGATATGGACTATCGATAATTTACACCTTAGGCTCTGCTTCTAACTTGGGCCCAAATTGTAAAATGGTCTTATCTATTGACGATTTCGTTCCAATTCACATTCCAAGTAATATTCGGCATGCTAATTACATTGCCTGTTGCCAAATTGCATTATCTCTTATAGTTTCCGAGATATGGACTATCGATAATTTACACCTTAGGCTCTGCTTCTAACTTGGGCCCAAATTGTAAAATGGTCTTATCTATTGGCGATTTCGTTCCAATTCACATTCCAAGTAATATTCGGCATGCTAATTACATTGCCGGTTGCCAAATTGCTTTATCTCTTATAGTTTCCGAGATATGGACTATCGATAATTTACACCTTAGGCTCTGCTTCTTACTTGGGCCCAAATTGTAAAATGGTCTTATCTATTGGCGATTTCGTTCCAATTCACACTCCAAGTAATATTCGGCATGCTAATTACATTGCCGGTTGCGAAATTGCATTATCTCTTATAGTTTCCGAGATATGGACTATCAATAATTTACACCTTTGGCTCTGCTTCTAACTTGGGCCCATATTGTAAAATGGTCTTATCTATTGGCGATTTCGTTCCAATTCACATTCCAAGTAATATTCGGCATGCTAATTACATTGCCGGTTGCCAAATTGCATTATCTCTTATAGTTTCTGAGATATGGACTATCGATAATTTACACCTTAGGCTCTGCTTCTAACTTGGGCCCAAATTGTAAAATGGCCTTATCTATTGGCGATTTCGTCCCAATTCACATTCCAAGTAATATTCGGCATGCTAATTACATTGCCGGTTGCGAAATTGCATTATCTCTTATAGTTTCAGAGATATGGACTATCGATAATTTACACCTTAGGCTCTGCTTCTAACTTGGGCCCAAATTGTAAAATGGTCTTATCTATTGGCAATTTCGTTCCAATTCACATTCCAAGTAATATTCGGCATGCTAATTACATTGCCGGTTGCCAAATTGCATTATCTCTTATAGTTTCCGAGATATGGACTATCGATAATTTACACCTTAGGCTCTGCTTCTAACTTGGGCCCAAATTGTAAAATGGTCTTATCTATTGGCGATTTCGTTCCAATTCACATTCCAAGTAATATTCGGCATGCTAATTACATTGCCGGTTGCCAAATTGCATTAACTCTTATAGTTTCCGAGATATGGACTATCGATAATTTACACCTTAGGCTCTGCTTCTAACTTGGGCCCAAATTGTAAAATGGTCTTATCTATTGGCGATTTCGTTCCAATTCACATTCCAAGTAACATTCGGCATGCTAATTACATTGCCGGTTGCCAAATTGCATTATCTCTTATAGTTTCCGAGATATGGACTATCGATAATTTACACCATAGGCTCTGCTTATAACTTGGGCCCAAATTGTAAAATGGTCTTATCTATTGGCGATTTCGTTCCAATTCACATTCCAAGTAATATTCGGCATGCTAATTACATTGCCGGTTGCCAAATTGCATTATCTCTTATAGTTTCCGAGATATGGACTATCGATAATTTACACCTTAGGCTCTGCTTCTAACTTGGGCCCAAATTGTAAAATGGTCTTATCTATTGGCGATTTCGTTCCAATTCACATTTCAAGTAATATTCGGCATGCTAATTACATTGCCGGTTGCCAAATTGAATTATCTCTTATAGTTTCCGAGATATGGACTATCGATAATTTACACCTTAGGCTCTGCTTCTAACTTGGGCCCAAATTGTAAAATGGTCTTACCTATTGGCGATTTCGTTCCAATTCATATTCCAAGTTATATTCGGCATGCTAATTACATTGCCGGTTGCCAAATTGCATTATCTCTTATAGTTTCCGAGATATGGACTATCGATAATTTACACCTTAGGCTCTGCTTCTAACTTGGGCCCAAATTGTAAAATGGTCTTACCTATTGGCGATTTCGTTCCAATTCACATTCCAAGTAATATTCGGCATGCTAATTACATTGCCGGTTGCCAAATTGCATTATCTCTTATAGTTTCCGAGATAGGGACTATCGATAATTTACACCTTAGGCTCTGCTTCTAACTTGGGCCCAAATTGTAAAATGGTCTTATCTATTGGCGATTTCGTTCCAATTCACATTCCAAGTAATATTCGGCATGCTAATTACATTGCCGGTTGCCAAATTGCATTATCTCTTATAGTTTCCGAGATATGGACTATCGATAATTTACACCTTAGGCTCTGCTTCTAACTTGAGCCCAAATTGTAAAATGGTCTTATCTATTGGCGATTTCGTTCCAATTCACATTCCAAGTAATATTAGGCATACTCATTACATTGCCGGTTGCGAAATTGCATTATCTCTTATAGTTTCAGAGATATGGACTATCGATAATTTACACCTTAGGCTCTGCTTCTAACTTGGGCCCAAATTGTAAAATGGTCTTATCTATTGGCAATTTCGTTCCAATTCACATTCCAAGTAATATTCCGCATGCTAATTACATTGCCGGTTGCCAAATTGCATTATCTCTTATAGTTTCCGAGATATGGACTATCGATAATTTACACCTTAGGCTCTGCTTCTAACTTGGGCCCAAATTGTAAAATGGTCTTATCTATTGGCGATTTCGTTCCAATTCACATTCCAAGTAATATTCGGCATGCTAATTACATTGCCGGTTGCCAAATTGCATTAACTCTTATAGTTTCCGAGATATGGACTATCGATAATTTACACCTTAGGCTCTGCTTCTAACTTGGGCCCAAATTGTAAAATAGTCTTATCTATTGGCGATTTCGTTCCAATTCACATTCCAAGTAATATTCGGCATGCTAATTACATTGCCGGTTGCCAAATTGCATTATCTCTTATAGTTTCCGAGATATGGACTATCGATAATTTACACCTTAGGCTCTGCTTCTAACTTGGGCCCAAATTGTAAAATGGTCTTATCTATTGGCGATTTCGTCCCAATTCACATTCCAAGTGATATTCGGCATGCTAATTACATTGCCGGTTGCGAAATTGCATTATCTCTTATAGTTTCCGAGATATGGACTATCAATAATTTACACCTTAGGCTCTGCTTCTAACTTGGGCCCAAATTGTAAAATGGTCTTATCTATTGGCGATTTCGTTCCAATTCACATTCCAAGTAATATTCGGCATGCTAATTACATTGCCGGTTGCCAAATTGCATTATCACTTATAGTTTCCGAGATATGGACTATCGATAATTTACACCTTAGGCTCTGCTTCTAACTTGGGCCCAAATTGTAAAATGGTCTTATCTATTGGCGATTTCGTTCCAATTCACATTCCAAGTAATATTCGGCATGCTAATTACATTGCCGGTTGCCAAATTGCATTATCTCTTATAGTTTCCGAGATATGGACTATCGATAATTTACACCTTAGGCTCTGCTTCAAACTTGGGCCCAAATTGTAAAATGGTCTTATCTATTGGCGATTTCGTTCCAATTCACACTCCAAGTAATATTCGGCATGCTAATTACATTGCCGGTTGCGAAATTGCATTATCTCTTATAGTTTCCGAGATATGGACTATCGATAATTTACACCTTAGGCTCTGCTTCTAACTTGGGCCCAAATTGTAAAATGGTCTTATCTATTGGCAATTTCGTTCCAATTCACATTCCAAGTAATATTCGGCATGCTAATTACATTGCCGGTTGCCAAATTGCATTATCTCTTATAGTTTCCGAGATATGGACTATCGATAATTTACACCTTAGGCTCTGCTTCTAACTTGGGCCCAAATTGTAAAATGGTCTTATCTATTGGCGATTTCGTTCCAATTCACATTCCAAGTAATATTCGGCATGCTAATTACATTGCCGGATGCCAAATTGCATTATCTCTTATAGTTTCCGAGATATGGACTATCGATAATTTACACCTTAGGCTCTGCTTCTATCTTGGGCCCAAATTGTAAAATGGTCTTATATATTGGCGATTTCGTTCCAATTCACATTCCAAGAAATATTCGGCATGCTAATTACATTGCCGGTTGCCAAATTGCATTATCTCTTATAGTTTCCGAGATATGGACCATCGATAATTTACACCATAGGCTCTGCTTCTAACTTGGGCCCAAATTGTAAAATGGTCTTATCTATTGGCGATTTCGTTCCAATTCACATTCCAAGTAATATTTGGCATGCTAATTACATTGCCGGTTGCCAAATTGCATTATCTCTTATAGTTTCCGAGATATGGACTATCGATAATTTACACCTTAGGCTCTGCTTCTAACTTGCTCCCAAATTGTAAAATGGTCTTATCTATTGGCGATTTCGTTCCAATTCACATTCCAAGTAATATTCGGCATGCTAATTACATTGCCGGTTGCCAAATTGAATTATCTCTTATAGTTTCCGAGATATGGACTATCGATAATTTACACCTTAGGCTCTGCTTCTAACTTGGGCCCAAATTGTAAAATGGTCTTATCTATTGGCGATTTCGTTCCAATTCACATTCCAAGTAATATTCGGCATGCTAATTACATTGCCGGTTGCCAAATTGCATTATCTCTTATAGTTTCCGAGATATGGACTATCGATAATTTACACCTTAGGCTCTGCTTCTAACTTGGGCCCAAATTGTAAAATGGTCTTATCTATTGGCGATTTCGTTCCAATTCACATTCCAAGTAATATTCGGCATGCTAATTACATTGCCGGTTGCCAAATTGCATTATCTCTTATAGTTTCCGAGATATTAACTATCGTTAATTTACACCTAAGGCTCTGCTACTAACTTGGGCCCAAATTGTAAAATGGCCTTATCTATTGGCGATTTCGTTCCAATTCACATTCCAAGTAATATTCGGCATGCTAATTACATTGCCGGTTGCCAAATTGCATTATCTCTTATAGTTTCCGAGATATGGACTATCGATAATTTACACCTTAGGCTCTGCTTCTAACTTGGGCCCAAATTGTAAAATGATCTTATCTATTGGCGATTTCGTTCCAATTCACATTCCAAGTAATTTTCGGCATGCTAATTACATTGCCGGTTGCCAAATTGCATTATCTCTTATAGTTTCCGAGATATGGACTATCGATAATTTACACCTTAGGCTCTGCTTCTAACTTGGGCCCAAATTGTAAAATGGTCTTATCTATTGGCGATTTCGTTCCAATTCACATTCCAAGTAATATTCGGCATGCTAATTACATTGCCGGTTGCCAAATTGAATTATCTCTTATAGCTTCCGAGATATGGACTATCGATAATTTACACCTTAGGCTCTGCTTCAAACTTGGGCCCAAATTGTAAAATGGTCTTATCTATTGGCGATTTCGTTCCAATTCACACTCCAAGTAATATTCGGCATGCTAATTACATTGCCGGTTGCGAAATTGCATTATCTCTTATAGTTTCCGAGATATGGACTATCGATAATTTACACCTTAGGCTCTGCTTCTAACTTGGGCCCAAATTGTAAAATGGTCTTATCTATTGGCAATTTCGTTCCAATTCACATTCCAAGTAATATTCGGCATGCTAATTACATTGCCGGTTGCCAAATTGCATTATCTCTTATAGTTTCCGAGATATGGACTATCGATAATTTACACCTTAGGCTCTGCTTCAAACTTGGGCCCAAATTGTAAAATGGTCTTATCTATTGGCGATTTCGTTCCAATTCACACTCCAAGTAATATTCGGCATGCTAATTACATTGCCGGTTGCGAAATTGCATTATCTCTTATAGTTTCCGAGATATGGACTATCGATAATTTACACCTTAGGCTCTGCTTCTAACTTGGGCCCAAATTGTAAAATGGTCTTATCTATTGGCAATTTCGTTCCAATTCACATTCCAAGTAATATTCGGCATGCTAATTACATTGCCGGTTGCCAAATTGCATTATCTCTTATAGTTTCCGAGATATGGACTATCGATAATTTACACCTTAGGCTCTGCTTCTAACTTGGGCCCAAATTGTAAAATGGTCTTATCTATTGGCGATTTCGTTCCAATTCACATTCCAAGTAATATTCGGCATGCTAATTACATTGCCGGATGCCAAATTGCATTATCTCTTATAGTTTCCGAGATATGGACTATCGATAATTTACACCTTAGGCTCTGCTTCTAACTTGGGCCCAAATTGTAAAATGGTCTTATCTATTGGCAATTTCGTTCCAATTCACATTCCAAGTAATATTCGGCATGCTAATTACATTGCCGGTTGCCAAATTGCATTATCTCTTATAGTTTCCGAGATATGGACTATCGATAATTTACACCTTAGGCTCTGCTTCTAACTTGGGCCCAAATTGTAAAATGGTCTTATCTATTGGCGATTTCGTTCCAATTCACATTCCAAGTAATATTCGGCATGCTAATTACATTGCCGGTTGCGAAATTGCATTATCTCTTATAGTTTCCGAGATATGGACTATCGATAATTTACACCTTAGGCTCTGCTTCTAACTTGGGCCCAAATTGTAAAATGGTCTTATCTATTGGCAATTTCGTTCCAATTCACATTCCAAGTAATATTCGGCATGCTAATTACATTGCCGGTTGCCAAATTGCATTATCTCTTATAGTTTCCGAGATATGGACTATCGATAATTTACACCTTAGGCTCTGCTTCTAACTTGGGCCCAAATTGTAAAATGGTCTTATCTATTGGCGATTTCGTTCCAATTCACATTCCAAGTAATATTCGGCATGCTAATTACATTGCCGGTTGCCAAATTGCATTATCTCTTATAGTTTCCGAGATATTAACTATCGTTAATTTACACCTAAGGCTCTGCTACTAACTTGGGCCCAAATTGTAAAATGGCCTTATCTATTGGCGATTTCGTTCCAATTCACATTCCAAGTAATATTCGGCATGCTAATTACATTGCCGGTTGCCAAATTGCATTATCTCTTATAGTTTCCGAGATATGGACTATCGATAATTTACACCTTAGGCTCTGCTTCTAACTTGGGCCCAAATTGTAAAATGATCTTATCTATTGGCGATTTCGTTCCAATTCACATTCCAAGTAATTTTCGGCATGCTAATTACATTGCCGGTTGCCAAATTGCATTATCTCTTATAGTTTCCGAGATATGGACTATCGATAATTTACACCTTAGGCTCTGCTTCTAACTTGGGCCCAAATTGTAAAATGGTCTTATCTATTGGCGATTTCGTTCCAATTCACATTCCAAGTAATATTCGGCATGCTAATTACATTGCCGGTTGCCAAATTGAATTATCTCTTATAGCTTCCGAGATATGGACTATCGATAATTTACACCTTAGGCTCTGCTTCAAACTTGGGCCCAAATTGTAAAATGGTCTTATCTATTGGCGATTTCGTTCCAATTCACACTCCAAGTAATATTCGGCATGCTAATTACATTGCCGGTTGCGAAATTGCATTATCTCTTATAGTTTCCGAGATATGGACTATCGATAATTTACACCTTAGGCTCTGCTTCTAACTTGGGCCCAAATTGTAAAATGGTCTTATCTATTGGCAATTTCGTTCCAATTCACATTCCAAGTAATATTCGGCATGCTAATTACATTGCCGGTTGCCAAATTGCATTATCTCTTATAGTTTCCGAGATATGGACTATCGATAATTTACACCTTAGGCTCTGCTTCAAACTTGGGCCCAAATTGTAAAATGGTCTTATCTATTGGCGATTTCGTTCCAATTCACACTCCAAGTAATATTCGGCATGCTAATTACATTGCCGGTTGCGAAATTGCATTATCTCTTATAGTTTCCGAGATATGGACTATCGATAATTTACACCTTAGGCTCTGCTTCTAACTTGGGCCCAAATTGTAAAATGGTCTTATCTATTGGCAATTTCGTTCCAATTCACATTCCAAGTAATATTCGGCATGCTAATTACATTGCCGGTTGCCAAATTGCATTATCTCTTATAGTTTCCGAGATATGGACTATCGATAATTTACACCTTAGGCTCTGCTTCTAACTTGGGCCCAAATTGTAAAATGGTCTTATCTATTGGCGATTTCGTTCCAATTCACATTCCAAGTAATATTCGGCATGCTAATTACATTGCCGGATGCCAAATTGCATTATCTCTTATAGTTTCCGAGATATGGACTATCGATAATTTACACCTTAGGCTCTGCTTCTATCTTGGGCCCAAATTGTAAAATGGTCTTATATATTGGCGATTTCGTTCCAATTCACATTCCAAGAAATATTCGGCATGCTAATTACATTGCCGGTTGCCAAATTGCATTATCTCTTATAGTTTCCGAGATATGGACCATCGATAATTTACACCATAGGCTCTGCTTCTAACTTGGGCCCAAATTGTAAAATGGTCTTATCTATTGGCGATTTCGTTCCAATTCACATTCCAAGTAATATTTGGCATGCTAATTACATTGCCGGTTGCCAAATTGCATTATCTCTTATAGTTTCCGAGATATGGACTATCGATAATTTACACCTTAGGCTCTGCTTCTAACTTGCTCCCAAATTGTAAAATGGTCTTATCTATTGGCGATTTCGTTCCAATTCACATTCCAAGTAATATTCGGCATGCTAATTACATTGCCGGTTGCCAAATTGAATTATCTCTTATAGTTTCCGAGATATGGACTATCGATAATTTACACCTTAGGCTCTGCTTCTAACTTGGGCCCAAATTGTAAAATGGTCTTATCTATTGGCGATTTCGTTCCAATTCACATTCCAAGTAATATTCGGCATGCTAATTACATTGCCGGTTGCCAAATTGCATTATCTCTTATAGTTTCCGAGATATGGACTATCGATAATTTACACCTTAGGCTCTGCTTCTAACTTGGGCCCAAATTGTAAAATGGTCTTATCTATTGGCGATTTCGTTCCAATTCACATTCCAAGTAATATTCGGCATGCTAATTACATTGCCGGTTGCCAAATTGCATTATCTCTTATAGTTTCCGAGATATTAACTATCGTTAATTTACACCTAAGGCTCTGCTACTAACTTGGGCCCAAATTGTAAAATGGCCTTATCTATTGGCGATTTCGTTCCAATTCACATTCCAAGTAATATTCGGCATGCTAATTACATTGCCGGTTGCCAAATTGCATTATCTCTTATAGTTTCCGAGATATGGACTATCGATAATTTACACCTTAGGCTCTGCTTCTAACTTGGGCCCAAATTGTAAAATGATCTTATCTATTGGCGATTTCGTTCCAATTCACATTCCAAGTAATTTTCGGCATGCTAATTACATTGCCGGTTGCCAAATTGCATTATCTCTTATAGTTTCCGAGATATGGACTATCGATAATTTACACCTTAGGCTCTGCTTCTAACTTGGGCCCAAATTGTAAAATGGTCTTATCTATTGGCGATTTCGTTCCAATTCACATTCCAAGTAATATTCGGCATGCTAATTACATTGCCGGTTGCCAAATTGAATTATCTCTTATAGCTTCCGAGATATGGACTATCGATAATTTACACCTTAGGCTCTGCTTCTAACTTGGGCCCAAATTGTAAAATGGTCTTACCTATTGGCGATTTCGTTCCAATTCACATTCCAAGTAATATTCGGCATGCTAATTACATTGCCGGTTGCCAAATTGCATTATCTCTTATAGTTTCCGAGATAGGGACTATCGATAATTTACACCTTAGGCTCTGCTTCTAACTTGGGCCCAAATTGTAAAATGGTCTTATCTATTAGCGATTTCGTTCCAATTCACATTCCAAGTAATATTCGGCATGCTAATTACATTGCCGGTTGCCAAATTGCATTATCTCTTATAGTTTCCGAGATATGGACTATCGATAATTTACACCTTAGGCTCTGCTTCTAACTTGAGCCCAAATTGTAAAATGGTCTTATCTATTGGCGATTTCGTTGCAATTCACATTCCAAGTAATATTCGGCATACTAATTACATTGCCGGTTGCCAAATTGAATTATCTCTTATAGTTTCCGAGATATGGACTATCGATAATTTACACCTTAGGCTCTGCTTCTAACTTGGGCCCAAATTGTAAAATGGTCTTACCTATTGGCGATTTCGTTCCAATTCACATTCCAAGTAATATTCGGCATGCTAATTACATTGCCGGTTGCCAAATTGCATTATCTCTTATAGTTTCCGAGATATGGACTATCGATAATTTACACCTTAGGCTCTGCTTCTAACTTGGGCCCAAATTGTAAAATGGTCTTATCTATTGGCGATTTCGTTCCAATTCACATTCCAAGTAATATTCGGCATGCTAATTACATTGCCGGTTGCCAAATTGCATTATCTCTTATAGTTCCCGAGATATGGACTATCGATAATTTACACATTAGGCTCTGCTTCTAACTTGGGCCCAAATTGTAATATGGTCTTATCTATTGGCGATTTCGTCCCAATTCACATTCCAAGTGATATTCGGCATGCTAATTACATTGCCGGTTGCGAAATTGCATTATCTCTTATAGTTTCCGAGATATGGACTATCGATAATTTACACCTTAGGCTCTGCTTCTAACTTGGGCCCAAATTGTAAAATGGTCTTATCTATTGGCGATTTCGTTCCAATTCACATTCCAAGTAATATTCGGCATGCTAATTACATTGCCGGTTGCCAAATTGCATTATCTCTTATAGTTTCCGAGATATGGACTATCGATAATTTACACCTTGGGCTCTGCTTCTAACTTGGGCCCAAATTGTAAAATGGTTTTATCTATTGGCGATTTCGTTCCAATTCACATTCCAAGTAATATTCGGCATGCTAATTACATTGCCGGTTGCCAAATTGCATTATCTCTTATAGTTTCCGAGATATGGACTATCGATAATTTACACCTTAGGCTCTGCTTCTAACTTGGGCCCAAATTGTAAAATGGTCTTATCTATTGACGATTTCGTTCCAATTCACATTCCAAGTAATATTCGGCATGCTAATTACATTGCCTGTTGCCAAATTGCATTATCTCTTATAGTTTCCGAGATATGGACTATCGATAATTTACACCTTAGGCTCTGCTTCTAACTTGGGCCCAAATTGTAAAATGGTCTTATCTATTGGCGATTTCGTTCCAATTCACATTCCAAGTAATATTCGGCATGCTAATTACATTGCCGGTTGCCAAATTGCTTTATCTCTTATAGTTTCCGAGATATGGACTATCGATAATTTACACCTTAGGCTCTGCTTCTTACTTGGGCCCAAATTGTAAAATGGTCTTATCTATTGGCGATTTCGTTCCAATTCACACTCCAAGTAATATTCGGCATGCTAATTACATTGCCGGTTGCGAAATTGCATTATCTCTTATAGTTTCCGAGATATGGACTATCAATAATTTACACCTTAGGCTCTGCTTCTAACTTGGGCCCATATTGTAAAATGGTCTTATCTATTGGCGATTTCGTTCCAATTCACATTCCAAGTAATATTCGGCATGCTAATTACATTGCCGGTTGCCAAATTGCATTATCTCTTATAGTTTCTGAGATATGGACTATCGATAATTTACACCTTAGGCTCTGCTTCTAACTTGGGCCCAAATTGTAAAATGGCCTTATCTATTGGCGATTTCGTCCCAATTCACATTCCAAGTAATATTCGGCATGCTAATTACATTGCCGGTTGCGAAATTGCATTATCTCTTATAGTTTCAGAGATATGGACTATCGATAATTTACACCTTAGGCTCTGCCTCTAACTTGGGCCCAAATTGTAAAATGGTCTTATCTATTGGCAATTTCGTTCCAATTCACATTCCAAGTAATATTCGGCATGCTAATTACATTGCCGGTTGCCAAATTGCATTATCTCTTATAGTTTCCGAGATATGGACTATCGATAATTTACACCTTAGGCTCTGCTTCTAACTTGGGCCCAAATTGTAAAATGGTCTTATCTATTGGCGATTTCGTTCCAATTCACATTCCAAGTAATATTCGGCATGCTAATTACATTGCCGGTTGCCAAATTGAATTATCTCTTATAGCTTCCGAGATATGGACTATCGATAATTTACACCTTAGGCTCTGCTTCTAACTTGGGCCCAAATTGTAAAATGGTCTTACCTATTGGCGATTTCGTTCCAATTCACATTCCAAGTAATATTCGGCATGCTAATTACATTGCCGGTTGCCAAATTGCATTATCTCTTATAGTTTCCGAGTGATAGGGACTATCGATAATTTACACCTTAGGCTCTGCTTCTAACTTGGGCCCAAATTGTAAAATGGTCTTATCTATTAGCGATTTCGTTCCAATTCACATTCCAAGTAATATTCGGCATGCTAATTACATTGCCGGTTGCCAAATTGCATTATCTCTTATAGTTTCCGAGATATGGACTATCGATAATTTACACCTTAGGCTCTGCTTCTAACTTGAGCCCAAATTGTAAAATGGTCTTATCTATTGGCGATTTCGTTGCAATTCACATTCCAAGTAATATTCGGCATACTAATTACATTGCCGGTTGCCAAATTGAATTATCTCTTATAGTTTCCGAGATATGGACTATCGATAATTTACACCTTAGGCTCTGCTTCTAACTTGGGCCCAAATTGTAAAATGGTCTTACCTATTGGCGATTTCGTTCCAATTCACATTCCAAGTAATATTCGGCATGCTAATTACATTGCCGGTTGCCAAATTGCATTATCTCTTATAGTTTCCGAGATATGGACTATCGATAATTTACACCTTAGGCTCTGCTTCTAACTTGGGCCCAAATTGTAAAATGGTCTTATCTATTGGCGATTTCGTTCCAATTCACATTCCAAGTAATATTCGGCATGCTAATTACATTGCCGGTTGCCAAATTGCATTATCTCTTATAGTTCCCGAGATATGGACTATCGATAATTTACACATTAGGCTCTGCTTCTAACTTGGCCCAAATTGTAATATGGTCTTATCTATTGGCGATTTCGTCCCAATTCACATTCCAAGTGATATTCGGCATGCTAATTACATTGCCGGTTGCGAAATTGCATTATCTCTTATAGTTTCCGAGATATGGACTATCGATAATTTACACCTTAGGCTCTGCTTCTAACTTGGGCCCAAATTGTAAAATGGTCTTATCTATTGGCGATTTCGTTCCAATTCACATTCCAAGTAATATTCGGCATGCTAATTACATTGCCGGTTGCCAAATTGCATTATCTCTTATAGTTTCCGAGATATGGACTATCGATAATTTACACCTTGGGCTCTGCTTCTAACTTGGGCCCAAATTGTAAAATGGTTTTATCTATTGGCGATTTTCGTTCCAATTCACATTCCAAGTAATATTCGGCATGCTAATTACATTGCCGGTTGCCAAATTGCATTATCTCTTATAGTTTCCGAGATATGGACTATCGATAATTTACACCTTAGGCTCTGCTTCTAACTTGGGCCCAAATTGTAAAATGGTCTTATCTATTGACGATTTCGTTCCAATTCACATTCCAAGTAATATTCGGCATGCTAATTACATTGCCTGTTGCCAAATTGCATTATCTCTTATAGTTTCCGAGATATGGACTATCGATAATTTACACCTTAGGCTCTGCTTCTAACTTGGGCCCAAATTGTAAAATGGTCTTATCTATTGGCGATTTCGTTCCAATTCACATTCCAAGTAATATTCGGCATGCTAATTACATTGCCGGTTGCCAAATTGCTTTATCTCTTATAGTTTCCGAGATATGGACTATCGATAATTTTACACCTTAGGCTCTGCTTCTTACTTGGGCCCCAAATTGTAAAATGGTCTTATCTATTGGCGATTTCGTTCCAATTCACACTCCAAGTAATATTCGGCATGCTAATTACATTGCCGGTTGCGAAATTGCATTATCTCTTATAGTTTCCGAGATATGGACTATCAATAATTTACACCTTAGGCTCTGCTTCTAACTTGGGCCATCGATCGATGGACGAACCTATTGTAAAATGGTCTTATCTATTGGCGATTTCGTTCCAATTCACATTCCAAGTAATATTCGGCATGCTAATTACATTGCCGGTTGCCAAATTGCATTATCTCTTATAGTTTCTGAGATATGGACTATCGATAATTTACACCTTAGGCTCTGCTTCTAACTTGGGCCCAAATTGTAAAATGGCCTTATCTATTGGCGATTTCGTCCCAATTCACATTCCAAGTAATATTCGGCATGCTAATTACATTGCCGGTTGCGAAATTGCATTATCTCTTATAGTTTCAGAGATATGGACTATCGATAATTTACACCTTAGGCTCTGCCTCTAACTTGGGCCCAAATTGTAAAATGGTCTTATCTATTGGCAATTTCGTTCCAATTCACATTCCAAGTAATATTCGGCATGCTAATTACATTGCCGGTTGCCAAATTGCATTATCTCTTATAGTTTCCGAGATATGGACTATCGATAATTTACACCTTAGGCTCTGCTTCTAACTTGGGCCCAAATTGTAAAATGGTCTTATCTATTGGCGATTTCGTTCCAATTCACATTCCAAGTAATATTCGGCATGCTAATTACATTGCCGGTTGCCAAATTGCATTAACTCTTATAGTTTCCGAGATATGGACTATCGATAATTTACGCCTTAGGCTCTGCTTCTAACTTGGGCCCAAATTGTAAAATGGTCTTATCTATTGGCGATTTCGTTCCAATTCACATTCCAAGTAATATTCGGCATGCTAATTACATTGCCGGTTGCCAAATTGCATTATCTCTTATAGTTTCCGAGATATGGACTATCGATAATTTACACCATAGGCTCTGCTTATAACTTGGGCCCAAATTGTAAAATGGTCTTATCTATTGGCGATTTCGTTCCAATTCACATTCCAAGTAATATTCGGCATGCTAATTACATTGCCGGTTGCCAAATTGCATTATCTCTTATAGTTTCCGAGATATGGACTATCGATAATTTACACCTTAGGCTCTGCTTCTAACTTGGGCCCAAATTGTAATATGGTCTTATCTATTGGCGATTTCGTTCCAATTCACATTTCAAGTAATATTCGGCATGCTAATTACATTGCCGGTTGCCAAATTGAATTATCTCTTATAGTTTCCGAGATATGGACTATCGATAATTTACACCTTAGGCTCTGCTTCTAACTTGGGCCCAAATTGTAAAATGGTCTTACCTATTGGCGATTTCGTTCCAATTCATATTCCAAGTAATATTCGGCATGCTAATTACATTGCCGGTTGCCAAATTGCATTATCTCTTATAGTTTCCGAGATATGGACTATCGATAATTTACACCTTAGGCTCTGCTTCTAACTTGGGCCCAAATTGTAAAATGGTCTACCTATTGGCGATTTCGTTCCAATTCACATTCCAAGTAATATTCGGCATGCTAATTACATTGCCGGTTGCCAAATTGCATTATCTCTTATAGTTTCCGAGATAGGGACTATCGATAATTTACACCTTAGGCTCTGCTTCTAACTTGGGCCCAAATTGTAAAATGGTCTTATCTATTGGCGATTTCGTTCCAATTCACATTCCAAGTAATATTCGGCATGCTAATTGCATTGCCGGTTGCCAAATTGCATTATCTCTTATAGTTTCCGAGATATGGACTATCGATAATTTACACCTTAGGCTCTGCTTCTAACTTGAGCCCAAATTGTAAAATGGTCTTATCTATTGGCGATTTCGTTCCAATTCACATTCCAAGTAATATTCGGCATACTAATTACATTGCCGGTTGCGAAATTGCATTATCTCTTATAGTTTCAGAGATATGGACTATCGATAATTTACACCTTAGGCTCTGCTTCTAACTTGGGCCCAAATTGTAAAATGGTCTTATCTATTGGCAATTACGTTCCAATTCACATTCCAAGTAATATTCGGCATGCTAATTACATTGCCGGTTGCCAAATTGCATTATCTCTTATAGTTTCCGAGATATGGACTATCGATAATTTACACCTTAGGCTCTGCTTCTAACTTGGGCCCAAATTGTAAAATGGTCTTATCTATTGGCGATTTCGTTCCAATTCACATTCCAAGTAATATTCGGCATGCTAATTACATTGCCGGTTGCCAAATTGCATTAACTCTTATAGTTTCCGAGATATGGACTATCGATAATTTACACCTTAGGCTCTGCTTCTAACTTGGGCCCAAATTGTAAAATGGTCTTATCTATTGGCGATTTCGTTCCAATTCACATTCCAAGTAATATTCGGCATGCTAATTACATTGCCGGTTGCCAAATTGCATTATCTCTTATAGTTTCCGAGATATGGACTATCGATAATTTACACCATAGGCTCTGCTTATAACTTGGGCCCAAATTGTAAAATGGTCTTATCTATTGGCGATTTCGTTCCAATTCACATTCCAAGTAATATTCGGCATGCTAATTACATTGCCGGTTGCCAAATTGCATTATCTCTTATAGTTTCCGAGATATGGACTATCGATAATTTACACCTTAGGCTCTGCTTCTAACTTGGGCCCAAATTGTAAAATGGTCTTATCTATTGGCGATTTCGTTCCAATTCACATTTCAAGTAATATTCGGCATGCTAATTACATTGCCGGTTGCCAAATTGAATTATCTCTTATAGTTTCCGAGATATGGACTATCGATAATTTACACCATAGGCTCTGCTTCTAACTTGGGCCCAAATTGTAAAATGGTCTTACCTATTGGCGATTTCGTTCCAATTCATATTCCAAGTAATATTCGGCATGCTAATTACATTGCCGGTTGCCAAATTGCATTATCTCTTATAGTTTCCGAGATATGGACTATCGATAATTTACACCTTAGGCTCTGCTTCTAACTTGGGCCCAAATTGTAAAATGGTCTTACCTATTGGCGATTTCGTTCCAATTCACATTCCAAGTAATATTCGGCATGCTAATTACATTGCCGGTTGCCAAATTGCATTATCTCTTATAGTTTCCGAGATAGGGACTATCGATAATTTACACCTTAGGCTCTGCTTCTAACTTGGGCCCAAATTGTAAAATGGTCTTATCTATTGGCGATTTCGTTCCAATTCACATTCCAAGTAATATTCGGCATGCTAATTACATTGCCGGTTGCCAAATTGCATTATCTCTTATAGTTTCCGAGATATGGACTATCGATAATTTACACCTTAGGCTCTGCTTCTAACTTGAGCCCAAATTGTAAAATGGTCTTATCTATTGGCGATTTCGTTCCAATTCACATTCCAAGTAATATTCGGCATACTAATTACATTGCCGGTTGCCAAATTGAATTATCTCTTATAGTTTCCGAGATATGGACTATCGATAATTTACACCTTAGGCTCTGCTTCTAACTTAGGCCCAAATTGTAAAATGGTCTTACCTATTGGCGATTTCGTTCCAATTCACATTCCAAGTAATATTCGGCATGCTAATTACATTGCCGGTTGCCAAATTGCATTATCTCTTATAGTTTCCGAGATATGGACTATCGATAATTTACACCTTAGGCTCTGCTTCTAACTTGGGCCCAAATTGTAAAATGGTCTTATCTATTGGCGATTTCGTTCCAATTCACATTCCAAGTAATATTCGGCATGCTAATTACATTGCCGGTTGCCAAATTGCATTATCTCTTATAGTTCCCGAGATATGGACTATCGATAATTTACACCTTAGGCTCTGCTTCTAACTTGGGCCCAAATTGTAAAATGGTCTTATCTATTGGCGATTTCGTCCCAATACACATTCCAAGTGATATTCGGCATGCTAATTACATTGCCGGTTGCGAAATTGCATTATCTCTTATAGTTTCCGAGATATGGACTATCGATAATTTACACCTTAGGCTCTGCTTCTAACTTGGGCCCAAATTGTAAAATGGTCTTATCTATTGGCGATTTCGTTCCAATTCACATTCCAAGTAATATTCGGCATGCTAATTACATTGCCGGTTGCCAAATTGCATTATCTCTTATAGTTTCCGAGATATGGACTATCGATAATTTACACCTTAGGCTCTGCTTCTAACTTGGGCCCAAATTGTAAAATGGTTTTATCTATTGGCGATTTCGTTCCAATTCACATTCCAAGTAATATTCGGCATGCTAATTACATTGCCGGTTGCCAAATTGCATTATCTCTTATAGTTTCCGAGATATGGACTATCGATAATTTACACCTTAGGCTCTGCTTCTAACTTGGGCCCAAATTGTAAAATGGTCTTATCTATTGACGATTTCGGTCCTATTCACATTCCAAGTAATATTCGGCATGCTAATTACATTGCCTGTTGCCAAATTGCATTATCTCTTATAGTTTCCGAGATATGGACTATCGATAATTTACACCTTAGGCTCTGCTTCTAACTTGGGCCCAAATTGTAAAATGGTCTTATCTATTGGCGATTTCGTTCCAATTCACATTCCAAGTAATATTCGGCATGCTAATTACATTGCCGGTTGCCAAATTGCATTATCTCTTATAGTTCCCGAGATATGGACTATCGATAATTTACACCTTAGGCTCTGCTTCTAACTTGGGCCCAAATTGTAAAATGGTCTTATCTATTGGCGATTTCGTCCCAATACACATTCCAAGTGATATTCGGCATGCTAATTACATTGCCGGTTGCGAAATTGCATTATCTCTTATAGTTTCCGAGATATGGACTATCGATAATTTACACCTTAGGCTCTGCTTCTAACTTGGGCCCAAATTGTAAAATGGTCTTATCTATTGGCGATTTCGTTCCAATTCACATTCCAAGTAATATTCGGCATGCTAATTACATTGCCGGTTGCCAAATTGCATTATCTCTTATAGTTTCCGAGATATGGACTATCGATAATTTACACCTTAGGCTCTGCTTCTAACTTGGGCCCAAATTGTAAAATGGTTTTATCTATTGGCGATTTCGTTCCAATTCACATTCCAAGTAATATTCGGCATGCTAATTACATTGCCGGTTGCCAAATTGCATTATCTCTTATAGTTTCCGAGATATGGACTATCGATAATTTACACCTTAGGCTCTGCTTCTAACTTGGGCCCAAATTGTAAAATGGTCTTATCTATTGACGATTTCGGTCCTATTCACATTCCAAGTAATATTCGGCATGCTAATTACATTGCCTGTTGCCAAATTGCATTATCTCTTATAGTTTCCGAGATATGGACTATCGATAATTTACACCTTAGGCTCTGCTTCTAACTTGGGCCCAAATTGTAAAATGGTCTTATCTATTGGCGATTTCGTTCCAATTCACATTCCAAGTAATATTCGGCATGCTAATTACATTGCCGGTTGCCAAATTGCTTTATCTCTTATAGTTTCCGAGATATGGACTATCGATAATTTACACCTTAGGCTCTGTTTCTTACTTGGGCCCAAATTGTAAAATGGTCTTATCTATTGGCGATTTCGTTCCAATTCACACTCCAAGTAATATTCGGCATGCTAATTACATTGCCGGTTGCGAAATTGCATTATCTCTTATAGTTTCCGAGATATGGACTATCAATAATTTACACCTTAGGCTCTGCTTCTAACTTGGGCCCATATTGTAAAATGGTCTTATCTATTGGCGATTTCGTTCCAATTCACATTCCAAGTAATATTCGGCATGCTAATTACATTGCCGGTTGCCAAATTGCATTATCTCTTATAGTTTCTGAGATATGGACTATCGATAATTTACACCTTAGGCTCTGCTTCTAACTTGGGCCCAAATTGTAAAATGGCCTTATCTATTGGCGATTTCGTCCCAATTCAAATTCCAAGTAATATTCGGCATGCTAATTACATTGCCGGTTGCGAAATTGCATTATCTCTTATAGTTTCAGAGATATGGACTATCGATAATTTACACCTTAGGCTCTGCTTCTAACTTGGGCCCAAATTGTAAAATGGTCTTATCTATTGGCAATTTCGTTCCAATTCACATTCCAAGTAATATTCGGCATGCTAATTACATTGCCGGTTGCCAAATTGCATTATCTCTTATAGTTTCCGAGATATGAACTATCGATAATTTACACCTTAGGCTCTGCTTCTAACTTGGGCCCAAATTGTAAAATGGTCTTATTTATTGGCGATTTCGTTCCAATTCACATTCCAAGTAATATTCGGCATGCTAATTACATTGCCGGTTGCCAAATTGCATTATCTCTTATAGTTTCCGAGATATGGACTATCGATAATTTACACCTTAGGCTCTGCTTCTAACTTGGGCCCAAATTGTAAAATGGTCTTATCTATTGGCGATTTCGTTCCAATTCACATTTCAAGTAATATTCGGCATGCTAATTACATTGCCGGTTGCCAAATTGAATTATCTCTTATAGTTTCCGAGATATGGACTATCGATAATTTACACCTTAGGCTCCGCTTCTAACTTGGGCCCAAATTGTAAAATGGTCTTACCTATTGGCGATTTCGTTCCAATTCATATTCCAAGTAATATTCGGCATGCTAATTACATTGCCGGTTGCCAAATTGCATTATCTCTTATAGTTTCCGAGATATGGACTATCGATAATTTACACCTTAGGCTCTGCTTCTAACTTGGGCCCAAATTGTAAAATGTTCTTATCTATTGGCGATTTCGTTCCAATTCACATTCCAAGTAATATTCGGCATGCTAATTACATTGCCGGTTGCCAAATTGCATTATCTCTTATAGTTTCCGAGATATGGACTATCGATAATTTACACCTTAGGCTCTGCTTCTAACTTGGGCCCAAATTGTAAAATGGTCTTATCTATTGGCGATTTCGTCCCAATTCACATTCCAAGTGATATTCGGCATGCTAATTACATTGCCGGTTGCGAAATTGCATTATCTCTTATAGTTTCCGAGATATGGACTATCGATAATTTACACCTTAGGCTCTGCTTCTAACTTGGGCCCAAATTGTAAAATGGTCTTATCTATTGGCGATTTCGTTCCAATTCGCATTCCAAGTAATATTCGGCATGCTAATTACATTGCCGGTTGCCAAATTGCATTATCTCTTATAGTTTACGAGATATGGACTATCGATAATTTACACCTTAGGCTCTGCTTCTAACTTGGGCCCAAATTGTAAAATGGTCTTATCTATTGGCGATTTCGTTCCAATTCACATTCCAAGTAATATTCGGCATGCTAATTACATTCCCGGTTGCCAAATTGCATTAACTCTTATAGTTTCCGAGATATGGACTATCGATTATTTACACCTTAGGCTCTGCTTCTAACTTGGGCCCAAATTGTAAAATGGTCTTATCTATTGGCGATTTCGTTCCAATTCACATTCCAAGTAATATTCGGCATGCTAATTACATTGCCGGTTGCCAAATTGCATTATCTCTTATAGTTTCCGAGATATGGACTATCGATAATTTACACCATAGGCTCTGCTTATAATTTGGGCCCAAATTGTAAAGTGGTCTTATCTATTGGCGATTTCGTTCCAATTCACATTCCAAGTAATATTCGGCATGCTAATTACATTGCCGGTTGCCAAATTGCATTATCTCTTATAGTTTCCGAGATATGGACTATCGATAATTTACACCTTAGGCTCTGCTTCTAACTTGGGCCCAAATAGTAAAATAGTCTTATCTATTGGCGATTTCGTTCCAATTCACATTCCAAGTAATATTCGGCATGCTAATTACATTGCCGGTTGCCAAATTGCATTATCTCTTATAGTTTCCGAGATATGGACTATCGATAATTTACACCATAGGCTCTGCTTATAACTTGGGCCCAAATTGTAAAGTGGTCTTATCTATTGGCGATTTCGTTCCAATTCACATTCCAAGTAATATTCGGCATGCTAATTACATTGCCGGTTGCCAAATTGCATTATCTCTTATAGTTTCCGAGATATGGACTATCGATAATTTACACCTTAGGCTCTGCTTCTAACTTGGGCCCAAATTGTAAAATGGTCTTATCTATTGGCGATTTCGTCCCAATTCACATTCCAAGTGATATTCGGCATGCTAATTACATTGCCGGTTGCGAAATTGCATTATCTCTTATAGTTTCCGAGATATGGACTATCGATAATTTACACCTTAGGCTCTGCTTCTAACTTGGGCCCAAATTGTAAAATGGTCTTATCTATTGGCGATTTCGTTCCAATTCACATTCCAAGTAATATTCGGCATGCTAATTACATTGCCGGTTGCCAAATTGCATTATCTCTTATAGTTTCCGAGATATGGACTATCGATAATTTACACCTTAGGCTCTGCTTCTAACTTGGGCCCAAATTGTAAAATGGTCTTATCTATTGGCGATTTAGTTGCAATTCACATTTCAAGTAATATTCGGCATGCTAATTACATTGCCGGTTGCCAAATTGCATTATCTCTTATAGTTTCCGAGATATGGACTATCGATAATTTACACCTTAGGCTCTGCTTCTAACTTGGGCCCAAATTGTAAAATGGTCTTATCTATTGGCGATTTCGTTCCAATTCGCATTCCAAGTAATATTCGGCATGCTAATTACATTGCCGGTTGCCAAATTGCATTATCTCTTATAGTTTCCGAGATATGGACTATCGATAATTTACACCTTAGGCTCTGCTTCTAACTTGGGCCCAAATTGTAAAATGGTCTTATCTATTGGCGATTTCGTTCCAATTCACATTCCAAGTAATATTCGGCATGCTAATTACATTGCCGGTTGCCAAATTGCATTATCTCTTATAGTTTCCGAGATATGGACTATCGATAATTTACACCTTAGGCTCTGCTTCTAACTTGGGCCCAAATTGTAAAATGGTCTTATCTATTGGCGATTTCGTTCCAATTCACATTCCAAGTAATATTCGGCATGCTAATTACATTGCCGGTTGCCAAATTGCATTATCTCTTATAGTTTCTGAGATATGGACTATCGATAATTTACACCTTAGGCTCTGCTTCTAACTTGGGCCCAAATTGTAAAATGGCCTTATCTATTGGCGATTTCGTCCCAATTCACATTCCAAGTAATATTCGGCATGCTAATTACATTGCCGGTTGCGAAATTGCATTATCTCTTATAGTTTCAGAGATATGGACTATCGATAATTTACACCTTAGGCTCTGCTTCTAACTTGGGCCCAAATTGTAAAATGGTCTTATCTATTGGCAATTTCGTTCCAATTCACATTCCAAGTAATATTCGGCATGCTAATTACATTGCCGGTTGCCAAATTGCATTATCTCTTATAGTTTCCGAGATATGGACTATCGATAATTTACACCTTAGGCTCTGCTTCTAACTTGGGCCCAAATTGTAAAATGGTCTTATCTATTGGCGATTTCGTTCCAATTCACATTCCAAGTAATATTCGGCATGCTAATTACATTGCCGGTTGCCAAATTGCATTAACTCTTATAGTTTCCGAGATATGGACTATCGATAATTTACACCTTAGGCTCTGCTTCTAACTTGGGCCCAAATTGTAAAATGATCTTATCTATTGGCGATTTCGTTCCAATTCACATTCCAAGTAATATTCGGCATGCTAATTACATTGCCGGTTGCCAAATTGCATTATCTCTTATAGTTTCCGAGATATGGACTATCGATAATTTACACCTTAGGCTCTGCTTCTAACTTGGGCCCAAATTGTAAAATGGTCTTATCTATTGGCGATTTCGTTCCAATTCACATTCCAAGTAATATTCGGCATGCTAATTACATTGCCGGTTGCCAAATTGCATTATCTCTTATAGTTTCCGAGATATGGACTATCGATAATTTACACCTTAGGCTCTGCTTCTAACTTGGGCCCAAATTGTAAAATGGTCTTATCTATTGGCGATTTCGTCCCAATTCACATTCCAAGTGATATTCGGCATGCTAATTACATTGCCGGTTGCGAAATTGCCTTATCTCTTATAGTTTCCGAGATATGGACTATCGATAATTTACACCTTAGGCTCTGCTTCTAACTTGGGCCCAAATTGTAAAATGGTCTTATCTATTGGCGATTTCGTTCCAATTCACATTCCAAGTAATATTCGGCATGCTAATTACATTGCCGGTTGCCAAATTGCATTATCTCTTATAGTTTCCGAGATATGGACTATCGATAATTTACACCTTAGGCTCTGCTTCTAACTTGGGCCCAAATTGTAAAATGGTCTTATCTATTGGCGATTTAGTTGCAATTCACATTCCAAGTAATATTCGGCATGCTAATTACATTGCCGGTTGCCAAATTGCATTATCTCTTATAGTTTCCGAGATATGGACTATCGATAATTTACACCTTAGGCTCTGCTTCTAACTTGGGCCCAAATTGTAAAATGGTCTTATCTATTGGCGATTTCGTTCCAATTCGCATTCCAAGTAATATTCGGCATGCTAATTACATTGCCGGTTGCCAAATTGCATTATCTCTTATAGTTTCCGAGATATGGACTATCGATAATTTACACCTTAGGCTCTGCTTCTAACTTGGGCCCAAATTGTAAAATGGTCTTATCTATTGGCGATTTCGTTCCAATTCACATTCCAAGTAATATTCGGCATGCTAATTACATTGCCGGTTGCCAAATTGCATTATCTCTTATAGTTTCCGAGATATGGACTATCGATAATTTACACCTTAGGCTCTGCTTCTAACTTGGGCCCAAATTGTAAAATGGTCTTATCTATTGGCGATTTCGTTCCAATTCACATTCCAAGTAATATTCGGCATGCTAATAACATTGCCGGTTGCCAAATTGCATTATCTCTTATAGTTTCCGAGATATGGACTATCGATAATTTACACCTTAGGCTCTGCTTCTAACTTGGGCCCAAATTGTAAAATGGTCTTATCTATTGGCGATTTCGTTCCAATTCGCATTCCAAGTAATATTCAGCATGCTAATTACATTGCCGGTTGCCAAATTGCATTATCTCTTATAGTTTCCGAGATATGGACTATCGATAATTTACACCTTAGGCTCTGCTTCTAACTTGGGCCCAAATTGTAAAATGGTCTTATCTATTGGCGATTTCGTTCCAATTCACATTCCAAGTAATATTCGGCATGCTAATTACATTGCCGGTTGCCAAATTGCATTATCTCTTATAGTTTCTGAGATATGGACTATCGATAATTTACACCTTAGGCTCTGCTTCTAACTTGGGCCCAAATTGTAAAATGGCCTTATCTATTGGCGATTTCGTCCCAATTCACATTCCAAGTAATATTCGGCATGCTAATTACATTGCCGGTTGCGAAATTGCATTATCTCTTATAGTTTCAGAGATATGGACTATCGATAATTTACACCTTAGGCTCTGCTTCTAACTTGGGCCCAAATTGTAAAATGGTCTTATCTATTGGCAATTTCGTTCCAATTCACATTCCAAGTAATATTCGGCATGCTAATTACATTGCCGGTTGCCAAATTGCATTATCTCTTATAGTTTCCGAGATATGGACTATCGATAATTTACACCTTAGGCTCTGCTTCTAACTTGGGCCCAAATTGTAAAATGGTCTTATCTATTGGCGATTTCGTTCCAATTCACATTCCAAGTAATATTCGGCATGCTAATTACATTGCCGGTTGCCAAATTGCATTAACTCTTATAGTTTCCGAGATATGGACTATCGATAATTTACACCTTAGGCTCTGCTTCTAACTTGGGCCCAAATTGTAAAATGACCTTATCTATTGGCGATTTCGTTCCAATTCACATTCCAAGTAATATTCGGCATGCTAATTACATTGCCGGTTGCCAAATTGCATTATCTCTTATAGTTTCCGAGATATGGACTATCGATAATTTACACCTTAGGCTCTGCTTCTAACTTGGGCCCAAATTGTAAAATGGTCTTATCTATTGGCGATTTCGTTCCAATTCACATTCCAAGTAATATTCGGCATGCTAATTACATTGCCGGTTGCCAAATTGCATTATCTCTTATAGTTTCCGAGATATGGACTATCGATAATTTACACCTTAGGCTCTGCTTCTAACTTGGGCCCAAATTGTAAAATGGTCTTATCTATTGGCGATTTCGTCCCAATTCACATTCCAAGTGATATTCGGCATGCTAATTACATTGCCGGTTGCGAAATTGCCTTATCTCTTATAGTTTCCGAGATATGGACTATCGATAATTTACACCTTAGGCTCTGCTTCTAACTTGGGCCCAAATTGTAAAATGGTCTTATCTATTGGCGATTTCGTTCCAATTCACATTCCAAGTAATATTCGGCATGCTAATTACATTGCCGGTTGCCAAATTGCATTATCTCTTATAGTTTCCGAGATATGGACTATCGATAATTTACACCTTAGGCTCTGCTTCTAACTTGGGCCCAAATTGTAAAATGGTCTTATCTATTGGCGATTTAGTTGCAATTCACATTCCAAGTAATATTCGGCATGCTAATTACATTGCCGGTTGCCAAATTGCATTATCTCTTATAGTTTCCGAGATATGGACTATCGATAATTTACACCTTAGGCTCTGCTTCTAACTTGGGCCCAAATTGTAAAATGGTCTTATCTATTGGCGATTTCGTTCCAATTCACATTCCAAGTAATATTCGGCATGCTAATTACATTGCCGGTTGCCAAATTGCATTATCTCTTATAGTTTCCGAGATATGGACTATCGAAAATTTACACCTTAGGCTCTGCTTCTAACTTGGGCCCAAATTGTAAAATGGTCTTATCTATTGGCGATTTCGTTCCAATTCACATTCCAAGTAATATTCGGCATGCTAATTACATTGCCGGTTGCCAAATTGCATTATCTCTTATAGTTTCTGAGATATGGACTATCGATAATTTACACCTTAGGCTCTGCTTCTAACTTGGGCCCAAATTGTAAAATGGCCTTATCTATTGGCGATTTCATCCCAATTCACATTCCAAGTAATATTCAGCATGCTAATTACATTGCCGGTTGCGAAATTGCATTATCTCTTATAGTTTCAGAGATATGGACTATCGATAATTTACACCTTAGGCTCTGCTTCTAACTTGGGCCCAAATTGTAAAATGGTCTTATCTATTGGCAATTTCGTTCCAATTCACATTCCAAGTAATATTCGGCATGCTAATTACATTGCCGGTTGCCAAATTGCATTATCTCTTATAGTTTCCGAGATATGGACTATCGATAATTTACACCTGAGGCTCTGCTTCTAACTTGGGCCCAAATTGTAAAATGGTCTTATCTATTGGCGATTTCGTTCCAATTCACATTCCAAGTAATATTCGGCATGCTAATTACATTGCCGGTTGCCAAATTGCATTAACTCTTATAGTTTCCGAGATATGGACTATCGATAATTTACACCTTAGGCTCTGCTTCTAACTTGGGCCCAAATTGTAAAATGATCTTATCTATTGGCGATTTCGTTCCAAATCACATTCCAAGTAATATTCGGCATGCTAATTACATTGCCGGTTGCCAAATTGCATTATCTCTTATAGTTTCCGAGATATGGACTATCGATAATTTACACCATAGGCTCTGCTTATAACTTGGGCCCAAATTGTAAAATGGTCTTATCTATTGGCGATTTCGTTCCAATTCACAGTCCAAGTAATATTCGGCATGCTAATTACATTGCCGGTTGCCAAATTGCATTATCTCTTATAGTTTCCGAGATATGGACTATCGATAATTTACACCTTAGGCTCTGCTTCTAACTTGGGCCCAAATTGTAAAATGGTCTTATCTATTGGCGATTTCGTTCCAATTCACATTCCAAGTAATATTCGGCATGCTAATTACATTGCCGGTTGCCAAATTGAATTATCTCTTATAGTTTCCGAGATATGGACTATCGATAATTTACACCTTAGGCTCTGCTTCTAACTTGGGCCCAAATTGTAAAATGGTCTTACCTATTGGCGATTTCGTTCCAATTCATATTCCAAGTAATATTCGGCATGCTAATTACATTGCCGGTTGCCAAATTGCATTATCTCTTATAGTTTCCGAGATATGGACTATCGATTATTTACACCTTAGGCTCTGCTTCTAACTTGGGCCCAAATTGTAAAATGGTCTTATCTATTGGCGATTTCGTTCCAATTAACATTCCAAGTAATATTCGGCATGCTAATTACATTGCCGGTTGCCAAATTGCATTATCTCTTATAGTTTCCGAGATATGGACTATCGATAATTTACACCTTAGGCTCTGCTTCTAACTTGGGCCCAAATTGTAAAATGGTCTTATCTATTGGCGATTTCGTCCCAATTCACATTCCAAGTGATATTCGGCATGCTAATTACATTGCCGGTTGCGAAATTGCATTATCTCTTATAGTTTCCGAGATATGGACTATCGATAATTTACACCTTAGGCTCTGCTTCTAACTTGGGCCCAAATTGTAAAATGGTCTTATCTATTGGCGATTTCGTTCCAATTCGCATTCCAAGTAATATTCGGCATGCTAATTACATTGCCGGTTGCCAAATTGCATTATCTCTTATAGTTTCCGAGATATGGACTATCGATAATTTACACCTTAGGCTCTGCTTCTAACTTGGGCCCAAATTGTAAAATGGTCTTATCTATTGGCGATTTCGTTCCAATTCACACTCCAAGTAATATTCGGCATGTTAATTACATTGCCGGTTGCCAAATTGCATTATCTCTTATAGTTTCCGAGATATGGACTATCGATAATTTACACCTTAGGCTCTGCTTCTAACTTGGGCCCAAATTGTAAAATGGTCTTATCTATTGGCGATTTCGTTCCAATTCACATTCCAAGTAATATTCGGCATGCTAATTACATTGCCGGTTGCCAAATTGCATTATCTCTTATAGTTTCCGAGATATGGACTATCGATAATTTACACCTTAGGCTCTGCTTCTAACTTGGGCCCAAATTGTAAAATGGTCTTATCTATTGGCGATTTCGTTCCAATTCACATTCCAAGTAATATTCGGCATGCTAATAACATTGCCGGTTGCCAAATTGCATTATCTCTTATAGTTTCCGAGATATGGACTATCGATAATTTACACCTTAGGCTCTGCTTCTAACTTGGGCTCAAATTGTAAAATGGTTTTATCTATTGGCGATTTAGTTGCAATTCACATTCCAAGTAATATTCGGCATGCTAATTACATTGCCGGTTGCCAAATTGCATTATCTCTTATAGTTTCCGAGATATGGACTATCGATAATTTACACCTTAGGCTCTGCTTCTAACTTGGGCCCAAATTGTAAAATGGTCTTATCTATTGGCGATTTCGTCCCAATTCACATTCCAAGTGATATTCGGCATGCTAATTACATTGCCGGTTGCGAAATTGCATTATCTCTTATAGTTTCCGAGATATGGACTATCAATAATTTACACCTTAGGCTCTGCTTCTAACTTGGGCCCAAATTGTAAAATGGTCTTATCTATTGGCGATTTCGTTCCAATTCACATTCCAAGTAATATTCGGCATGCTAATTACATTGCCGGTTGCCAAATTGCATTATCTCTTATAGTTTCCGAGATATGGACTATCGATAATTTACACCTTAAGCTCTGCTTCTAACTTGGGCCCAAATTGTAAAATGGTCTAATCTATTGGCGATTTCGTTCCAATTCACTTTCCAAGTAATATTCGGCATGCTAATTACATTGCCGGTTGCCAAATTGCATTATCTCTTATAGTTTCCGAGATATGGACTATCGATAATTTACACCTTAGGCTCTGCTTCTAACTTGGGCCCAAATTGTAAAATGGTCTTATGTATTGGCGATTTCGTTCCAATTCACATTCCAAGTAATATTCGGCATGCTAATTACACTGCCGGTTGCCAAATTGCATTATCTCTTATAGTTTCAGAGATATGGACTATCGATAATTTACACCTTAGGCTCTGCTTCTAACTTGGGCCCAAATTGTAAAATGGTCTTATCTATTGGCGATTTCGTTCCAATTCACATTCCAAGTAATATTCGGCATGCTAATTACATTGCCGGTTGCCAAATTGCATTATCTCTTATAGTTTCCGAGATATGGACTATCGATAATTTACACTTTAGGCTCTGCTTCTAACTTGGGCCCAAATTGAAAAATGGTCTTATCTATTGGCGATTTCGTTCCAATTCACATTCCAAGTAATATTCGGCATGCTAATTACATTGCCGGTTGCCAAATTGCATTATCTCTTATAGTTTCCGAGATATGGACTATCGATAATTTACACCTTAGGCTCTGCTTTTAACTTGGGCCCAAATTGTAAAATGGTCTTATCTATTGGCGATTTCGTTCCAATTCACATTCCAAGTAATATTCGGCATGCTAATTACATTGCCGGTTGCCAAATTGCATTATCTCTTATAGTTTCCGAGATATGGACTATCGATAATTTACACCTTAGGCTCTGCTTCTAACTTGGGCCCAAATTGTAAAATGGTCTTATCTATTGGCGATTTCGTTCCAATTCACATTCCAAGTAATATTCGGCATGCTAATTACATTGCCGGTTGCCAAATTGCATTATCTCTTATAGTTTCCGAGATATGGACTATCGATAATTTACACCTTAGGCTCTGCTTCTAACTTGGGCCCAAATTGTAAAATGGTCTTATCTATTGGCGATTTAGTTGCAATTCACATTCCAAGTAATATTCGGCATGCTAATTACATTGCCGGTTGCCAAATTGCATTATCTCTTATAGTTTCCGAGATATGGACTATCGATAATTTACACCTTAGGCTCTGCTTCTAACTTGGGCCCAAATTGTAAAATGGTCTTATCTATTGGCGATTTCGTCCCAATTCACATTCCAAGTGATATTCGGCATGCTAATTACATTGCCGGTTGCGAAATTGCATTATCTCTTATAGTTTCCGAGATATGGACTATCAATAATTTACACCTTAGGCTCTGCTTCTAACTTGGGCCCAAATTGTAAAATGGTCTTATCTATTGGCGATTTCGTTCCAATTCACATTCCAAGTAATATTCGGCATGCTAATTACATTGCCGGTTGCCAAATTGCATTATCTCTTATAGTTTCCGAGATATGGACTATCGATAATTTACACCTTAGGCTCTGCTTCTAAGTTGGGCCCAAATTGTAAAATGGTCTTATCTATTGGCGATTTCGTTCCAATTCACATTCCAAGTAATATTCGGCATACTAATTACATTGCCGGTTGCCAAATTGCATTATCTCTTATAGTTTCCGAGATATGGACTATCGATAATTTACACCTTAGGCTCTGCTTCTAACTTGGGCCCAAATTGTAAAATGGCCTTATCTATTGGCGATTTCGTTCCAATTCACATTCCAAGTAATATTCGGCATGCTAATTACATTGCCGGTTGCCAAATTGCATTATCTCTTATAGTTTCCGAGATATGGACTATCGATAATTTACACCTTAGGCTCTGCTTCTAACTTGGGCCCAAATTGTAAAATGGTCTTATCTATTGGCGATTTAGTTGCAATTCACATTCCAAGTAATATTCGGCATGCTAATTACATTGCCGGTTGCCAAATTGCATTATCTCTTATAGTTTCCGAGATATGGACTATCGATAATTTACACCTTAGGCTCTGCTTCTAACTTGGGCCCAAATTGTAAAATGGTCTTATCTATTGGCGATTTCGTTCCAATTCACATTCCAAGTAATATTCGGCATGCTAATTACACTGCCGGTTGCCAAATTGCATTATCTCTTATAGTTTCAGAGATATGGACTATCGATAATTTACACCTTAGGCTCTGCTTCTAACTTGGGCCCAAATTGTAAAATGGTCTTATCTATTGGCGATTTCGTTCCAATTCACATTCCAAGTAATATTCGGCATGCTAATTACATTGCCGGTTGCCAAATTGCATTATCTCTTATAGTTTCCGAGATATGGACTATCGATAATTTACACTTTAGGCTCTGCTTCTAACTTGGGCCCAAATTGTAAAATGGTCTTATCTATTGGCGATTTCGTTCCAATTCACATTCCAAGTAATATTCGGCATGCTAATTACATTGCCGGTTGCCAAATTGCATTATCTCTTATAGTTTCCGAGATATGGACTATCGATAATTTACACCTTAGGCTCTGCTTTTAACTTGGGCCCAAATTGTAAAATGGTCTTATCTATTGGCGATTTCGTTCCAATTCACATTCCAAGTAATATTCGGCATGCTAATTACATTGCCGGTTGCCAAATTGCATTATCTCTTATAGTTTCCGAGATATGGACTATCGATAATTTACACCTTAGGCTCTGCTTCTAACTTGGGCCCAAATTGTAAAATGGTCTTATCTATTGGCGATTTCGTTCCAATTCACATTCCAAGTAATATTCGGCATGCTAATTACATTGCCGGTTGCCAAATTGCATTATCTCTTATAGTTTCCGAGATATGGACTATCGATAATTTACACCTTAGGCTCTGCTTCTAACTTGGGCCGAAATTGTAAAATGGTCTTATCTATTGGCGATTTAGTTGCAATTCACATTCCAAGTAATATTCGGCATGCTAATTACATTGCCGGTTGCCAAATTGCATTATCTCTTATAGTTTCCGAGATATGGACTATCGATAATTTACACCTTAGGCTCTGCTTCTAACTTGGGCCCAAATTGTAAAATGGTCTTATCTATTGGCGATTTCGTCCCAATTCACATTCCAAGTGATATTCGGCATGCTAATTACATTGCCGGTTGCGAAATTGCATTATCTCTTATAGTTTCCGAGATATGGACTATCAATAATTTACACCTTAGGCTCTGCTTCTAACTTGGGCCCAAATTGTAAAATGGTCTTATCTATTGGCGATTTCGTTCCAATTCACATTCCAAGTAATATTCGGCATGCTAATTACATTGCCGGTTGCCAAATTGCATTATCTCTTATAGTTTCCGAGATATGGACTATCGATAATTTACACCTTAGGCTCTGCTTCTAAGTTGGGCCCAAATTGTAAAATGGTCTTATCTATTGGCGATTTCGTTCCAATTCACATTCCAAGTAATATTCGGCATACTAATTACATTGCCGGTTGCCAAATTGCATTATCTCTTATAGTTTCCGAGATATGGACTATCGATAATTTACACCTTAGGCTCTGCTTCTAACTTGGGCCCAAATTGTAAAATGGTCTTATCTATTGGCGATTTCGTTCCAATTCACATTCCAAGTAATATTCGGCATGCTAATTACATTGCCGGTTGCCAAATTGCATTATCTCTTATAGTTTCCGAGATATGGACTATCGATAATTTACACCTTAGGCTCTGCTTCTAACTTGGGCCCAAATTGTAAAATGGTCTTATCTATTGGCGATTTAGTTGCAATTCACATTCCAAGTAATATTCGGCATGCTAATTACATTGCCGGTTGCCAAATTGCATTATCTCTTATAGTTTCCGAGATATGGACTATCGATAATTTACACCTTAGGCTCTGCTTCTAACTTGGGCCAAATTGTAAAATGGTCTTATCTATTGGCGATTTCGTTCCAATTCACATTCCAAGTAATATTTGGCATGCTAATTACATTGCCGGTTGCCAAATTGCATTATCTCTTATAGTTTCCGAGATATGGACTATCGATAATTTACACCTTAGGCTCTGCTTTTAACTTGGGCCCAAATTGTAAAATGGTCTTATCTATTGGCGATTTCGTTCCAATTCACATTCCAAGTAATATTCGGCATGCTAATTACATTGCCGGTTGCCAAATTGCATTATCTCTTATAGTTTCCGAGATATGGACTATCGATAATTTACACCTTAGGCTCTGCTTCTAACTTGGGCCCAAATTGTAAAATGGTCTTATCTATTGGCGATTTCGTTCCAATTCACACTCCAAGTAATATTCGGCATGCTAATTACATTGCCGGTTGCGAAATTGCATTAGCTCTTATAGTTTCCGAGATATGGACTATCGATAATTTACACCTTAGGCTCTGCTTCTAACTTGGGCCCAAATTGTAAAATGGTCTTATCTATTGGCGATTTCGTTCCAATTCACATTCCAAGTAATATTCGGCATGCTAATTACATTGCCGGTTGCCAAATTGCATTATCTCTTATAGTTTCCGAGATATAGACTATCGATAATTTACACCTTAGGCTCTGCTTCTAACTTGGGCCCAAATTGTAAAATGGTCTTATCTATTGGCGATTTCGTTCCAATTCACATTCCAAGTAATATTCGGCATGCTAATTACATTGCCGGTTGCCAAATTGCATTATCTCTTATAGTTTCCGAGATATGGACTATCTATAACTTACACCTTAATCTCTGCTTCTAACTTGGGCCCAAATTGTAAAATGGTCTTATCTATTGGCGATTTCGTCCCAATTCACATTCCAAGTGATATTCGGCATGCTAATTACATTGCCGGTTGCGAAATTGCATTATCTCTTATAGTTTCCGAGATATGGACTATCAATAATTTACACCTTAGGCTCTGCTTCTAACTTGGGCCCAAATTGTAAAATGGTCTTATCTATTGGCGATTTCGTTCCAATTCACATTCCAAGTGATATTCGGCATGCTAATTACATTGCCGGTTGCCAAATTGCATTATCTCTTATAGTTTCCGAGATATGGACTATCGATAATTTACACCTTAGGCTCTGCTTCTAACTTGGGCCCAAATTGTAAAATGGTCTTATCTATTGGCGATTTCGTCCCAATTCACATTCCAAGTGATATTCGGCATGCTAATTACATTGCCGGTTGCGAAATTGCATTATCTCTTATAGTTTCCGAGATATGGACTATCAATAATTTACACCTTAGGCTCTGCTTCTAACTTGGGCCCAAATTGTAAAATGGTCTTATCTATTGGCGATTTCGTCCCAATTCACATTCCAAGTGATATTCGGCATGCTAATTACATTGCCGGTTGCCAAATTGCATTATCTCTTATAGTTTCCGAGATATGGACTATCGATAATTTACACCTTAGGCTCTGCTTCTAATTTGGGCCCAAATTGTAAAATGGTCTTATCTATTGGCGATTTCGTTCCAATTCACATTCCAAGTAATATTCGGCATGCTAATTACATTGCCGGTTGTCAAATTGCATTATCTCTTATAGTTTCCGAGATATGGACTATCGATAATTTACACCTTAGGCTCTGCTTCTAACTTGGGCCCAAATTGTAAAATGGTCTTATCTATTGGCGATTTCGTTCCAATTCACATTCCAAGTAATATTCGGCATGCTAATTACATTGCGGGTTGCCAAATTGCATTATCTCTTATAGTTTCCGAGATATGGACTATCGATAATTTACACTTTAGGCTCTGCTTCTAACTTGGGCCCAAATTGTAAAATGGTCTTATCTATTGGCGATTTCGTTCCAATTCACATTCCAAGTAATATTCGGCATGCTAATTACATTGCCGGTTGCCAAATTGCATTATCTCTTATAGTTTCCGAGATATGGACTATCGATAATTTACACCTTAGGCTCTACTTCTAACTTGGGCCCAAATTGTAAAATGGTCTTATCTATTGGCGATTTCGTTCCAATTCACATTCCAAGTAATATTCGGCATGCTAATTACATTGCCGGTTGCCAAATTGCATTATCTCTTATAGTTTCCGGGATATGGACTATCGATAATTTACACCTTAGGCTCTGCTTCTAACTTGGGCCCAAATTGTAAAATGGTCTTATCTATTGGCGATTTCGTTCCAATTCACATTCCAAGTGATATTCGGCATGCTAATTACATTGCCGGTTGCGAAATTGCATTATCTCTTATAGTTTCCGAGATATGGACTATCGATAATTTACACCTTAGGCTCTGCTTCTAACTTGGGCCCAAATTGTAAAATGGTCTTATCTATTGGCGATTTCGTTCCAATTCACATTCCAATTAATATTCGGCATGCTAATTACATTGCCGGTTGCCAAATTGCATTATCTCTTATAGTTTCCGGGATATGGACTATCGATAATTTACACCTTAGGCTCTGCTTCTAACTTGGGCCCAAATTGTAAAATGGTCTTATCTATTGGCGATTTCGTTCCAATTCACATTCCAAGTAATATTCGGCATGCTAATTACATTGCTGGTTGCCAAATTGCATTATCTCTTATAGTTTCCGAGATATGGACTATCAATAATTTACACCTTAGTCTCTGCTTCTAACTAGGGCCCAAATTGTAAAATGGTCTTATCTATTGGCGATTTCGTTCCAATTCACATTCCAAGTAATATTCGGCATGCTAATTATATTGCCGGTTGCCAAATTGCATTATCTCTTATAGTTTCCGAGATATGGACTATCGATAATTTACACCTTAGGCTCTGCTTCTAACTTGGGCCCAAATTGTAAAATGGCCTTATCTATTGGCTATTTCGTCCCAATTCACCTTCCAAGTAATATTTGGCATGCTAATTACATTGCCGGTTGCGAAATTGCATTATCTCTTATAGTTTCCGAGATATGGACTATCGATAATTTACACCTTAGGCTCTGCTTCTAACTTGGGCCCAAATTGTAAAATGGTCTTATCTATTGGCGATTTAGTTGCAATTCATATTCCAAGTAACATTCGGCATGCTAATTACATTGCCGGTTGCCAAATTGCATTATCTCTTATAGTTTCCGAGATATGGACTATCGATAATTTACACCTTAGGCTCTGCTTCTAACTTGGGCCCAAATTGTAAAATGGTCTTATCTATTGGCGATTTCGTTCCAATTCACATTCCAAGTAATATTCGGCATGCTAATTACATTGCCGGTTGCCAAAGTGCATTATCTCTTATAGTTTCCGAGATATGGACTATCGATAATTTACACCTTAGGCTCTGCTTCTAACTTGGGCCCAAATTGTAAAATGGTCTTATCTATTGGCAATTTCGTTCCAATTCACATTCCAAGTAATATTCGGCATGCTAATTGCATTGCCGGTTGCCAAATTGTATTATCTCTTATAGTTTCCGAGATATGGACTATCGATAATTTACACCTTAGGCTCTGCTTCTAACTTGGGCCCAAATTGTAAAATGGTCTTATCTATTGGCGATTTCGTTCCAATTCACATTCCAAGTAATATTCGGCATGCTAATTACATTGCCGGTTGCCAAATTGCATTAACTCTTATAGTTTCCGAGATATGGACTATCGATAATTTACACCTTAGGCTCTGCTTCTAACTTGGGCCCAAATTGTAAAATGGTCTTATCTATTGGCGATTTCGTTCCAATTCACATTCCAAGTAATATTCGGCATGCTAAATACATTGCCGGTTGCCAAATTGCATTATCTCTTATAGTTTCCGACATATGGACTATCGATAATTTACACCATAGGCTCTGCTTCTAACTTGGGCCCAAATTGTAAAATGGTCTTATCTATTGGCAATTTCGTTCCAATTCACAATCCAAGTAATATTCGGCATGCTAATTACATTGCCGGTTGCCAAATTGCATTATCTCTTATAGTTTCCGAGATATGGACTATCGATAATTTACACCTTAGGCTCTGCTTCTAACTTGGGCCCAAATTGTAAAATGGTCTCATCTATTGGCGATTTCGTTCCAATTCACATTCCAAGTAATATTCGGCATGCTAATTACATTGCCGGTTGCCAAATTGCATTATCTCTTATAGTTTCCGATATATGGACTATCGATAATTTACACCTCAGGCTCTGCTTCTAACTTGGGCCCAAATTGTAAAATGGTCTTATCTATTGGCGATTTCGTTCCAATTCACATTCCAAGTAATATTCGGCATGCTAATTACATTGCCGGTTGCCAAATTGAATTATCTCTTATAGTTTCCGAGATATGGACTATCGATAATTTACACCTTAGGCTCTGCTTCTAACTTGGGCCCAAATTGTAAAATGGTCTTATCTATTGGCGATTTCGTTCCAATTCACATTCCAAGTAATATTCGGCATGCTAATTACATTGCCGGTTGCCAAATTGCATTATCTCTTATAGTTTCCGAGATATGGACTATCGATAATTTACACCTTAGGCTCTGCTTCTAACTTGGGCCCAAATTGTAAAATGGTCTTATCTATTGGCGATTTCGTTCCAATTCACATTCCAAGTAATATTCGGCATGCTAATTACATTGACGGTTGCCAAATTGCATTATCTCTTATAGTTTCCGAGATATGGACTATCGATAATTTACACCTTAGGCTCTGCTTCTAACTTGGGCCCAAATTGTAAAATGGTCTTATCTATTGGCGAATTAGTTGCAATTCACATTCCAAGTAATATTCGGCATGCTAATTACATTGCCGGTTGCCAAATTGCATTATCTCTTATAGTTTCCGAGATATGGACTATCGATAATTTACACCTTAGTCTCTGCTTCTAACTTGGGCCCAAATTGTAAAATGGTCTTATCTATTGGCGATTTCGTTCCAATTCACATTCCAAGTAATATTCGGCATGCTAATTACATTGCCGGTTGCCAAATTGCATTATCTCTTATAGTTTCCGAGATATGGACTATCGATAATTTACACCTTAGGCTCTGCTTCTAACTTGGGCCCAAATTGTAAAATGGTCTTATCTATTGGCGATTTCGTTCCAATTCACATTCCAAGTAATATTCGGCATGCTAATTACATTGCCGGTTGCCAAATTGCATTATCTCTTATAGTTTCCGAGATATGGACTATCGATAATTTACACCTTAGGCTCTGCTTCTAACTTGGGCCCAAATTGTAAAATGGTCTTATCTATTGGCGATTTCGTTCCAATTCACATTCCAAGTAATATTCGGCATGCTAATTACATTGCCGGTTGCCAAATTGCATTATCTCTTATAGTTTCCGAGATATGGACTATCGATAATTTACACCTTAGTCTCTGCTTCTAACTTGGGCCCAAATTGTAAAATGGTCTTATCTATTGGCGATTTCGTTCCAATTCACATTCCAAGTAATATTCGGCATGCTAATTACATTGCCGGTTGCCAAATTGCATTATCTCTTATAGTTTCCGAGATATGGACTATCGATAATTTACACCTTAGGCTCTGCTTCTAACTTGGGCCCAAATTGTAAAATGGTCTTATCTATTGGCGTTTAGTTGCAATTCACATTCCAAGTAATATTCGGCATGCTAATTACATTGCCGGTTGCCAAATTGCATTATCTCTTATAGTTTCCGAGATATGGACTATCGATAATTTACACCTTAGGCTCTGCTTCTAACTTGGGCCCAAATTGTAAAATGGTCTTATCTATTGGCGATTTCGTTCCAATTCACATTCCAAGTAATATTTGGCATGCTAATTACATTGCCGGTTGCCAAATTGCATTATCTCTTATAGTTTCCGAGATATGGACTATCGATAATTTACACCTTAGGCTCTGCTTCTAACTTGGGCCCAAATTGTAAAATGGTCTTATCTATTGGCGATTTCGTTCCAATTCACATTCCAAGTAATATTCGGCATGCTAATTACATTGCCGGTTGCCAAATTGCATTATCTCTTATAGTTTCCGAGATATGGACTATCGATAATTTACACCTTAGGCTCTGCTTCTAACTTGGGCCCAAATTGTAAAATGGTCTTATCTATTGGCGATTTCGTTCCAATTCACACTCCAAGTAATATTCGGCATGCTAATTACATTGCCGGTTGCGAAATTGCATTATCTCTTATAGTTTCCGAGATATGGACTATCGATAATTTACACCTTAGGCTCTGCTTCTAACTTGGGCCCAAATTGTAAAATGGTCTTATCTATTGGCGATTTCGTTCCAATTCACATTCCAAGTAATATTCTTCATGCTAATTACATTGCCGGCTGCCAAATTGCATTATCTCTTATAGTTTCCGAGATATAGACTATCGATAATTTACACCTTAGGCTCTGCTTCTAACTTGGGCCCAAATTGTAAAATGGTCTTATCTATTGGCGATTTCGTTCCAATTCACATTCCAAATAATATTCGGCATGCTAATTACATTGCCGGCTGCCAAATTGCATTATCTCTTATAGTTTCCGAGATATAGACTATCGATAATTTACACCTTAGGCTCTGCTTCTAACTTGGGCCCAAATTGTAAAATGGTCTTATCTATTGGCGATTTCGTCCCAATTCACATTCCAAGTGATATTCGGCATGCTAATTACATTGCCAGTTGCGAAATTGCATTATCTCTTATAGTTTCCGAGATATGGACTATCAATAATTTACACCTTAGGCTCTGCTTCTAACTTGGGCCCAAATTGTAAAATGGTCTTATCTATTGGCGATTTCGTTCCAATTCACATTCCAAGTAATATTCGGCATGCTAATTACATTGCCGGTTGCCAAATTGCATTATCTCTTATAGTTTCCGAGATATGGACTATCGATAATTTACACCTTAGGCTCTGCTTCTAACTTGGGCCCAAATTGTAAAATGGTCTTATCTATTGGCGATTTCGTTCCAATTCACATTCCAAGTAATATTCGGCATGCTAATTACATTGCCGGTTGCCAAATTGCATTATCTCTTATAGTTTCCGAGATATGGACTATCGATAATTTACACCTTAGGCTCTGCTTCTAACTTGGGCCCAAATTGTAAAATGGTCTTATCTATTGGCGATTTCGTTCCAATTCACATTCCAAGTAATATTCGGCATGCTAATTACATTGCCGGTTGCCAAATTGCATTATCTCTTATAGTTTCCGAGATATGGACTATCGATAATTTACACCTTAGGCTCTGCTTCTAACTTGGGCCCAAATTGTAAAATGGTCTTATCTATTGGCGATTTCGTTCCAATTCACATTCCAAGTAATATTCGGCATGCTAATTACATTGCCGGTTGCCAAATTGCATTATCTCTTATAGTTTCCGAGATATGGACTATCGATAATTTACACCTTAGGCTCTGCTTCTAACTTGGGCCCAAATTGTAAAATGGTCTTATCTATTGGCGATTTCGTTCCAATTCACATTCCAAATAATATTCTTCATGCTAATTACATTGCCGGTTGCCAAATTGCATTATCTCTTATAGTTTCCGAGATATAGACTATCGATAATTTACACCTTAGGCTCTGCTTCTAACTTGGGCCCAAATTGTAAAATGGTCTTATCTATTGGCGATTTCGTTCCAATTCACATTCCAAATAATATTCGGCATGCTAATTACATTGTCGGTTGCCAAATTGCATTATCTCTTATAGTTTCCGAGATATTGACTATCGATAATTTACACCTTAGGCTCTGCTTCTAACTTGGGCCCAAATTGTAAAATGGTCTTATCTATTGGCGATTTCGTCCCAATTCACATTCCAAGTGATATTCGGCATGCTAATTACATTGCCGGTTGCGAAATTGCATTATCTCTTATAGTTTCCGAGATATGGACTATCAATAATTTACACCTTAGGCTCTGCTTCTAACTTGGGCCCAAATTGTAAAATGGTCTTATCTATTGGCGATTTCGTTCCAATTCACATTCCAAGTAATATTCGGCATGCTAATTACATTGCCGGTTGCCAAATTGCATTATCTCTTATAGTTTCCGAGATATGGGCTATCGATAATTTACACCTTAGGCTCTGCTTCTAACTTGGGCCCAAATTGTAAAATGGTCTTATCTATTGGCGATTTCGTTCCAATTCACATTCCAAGTAATATTCGGCATGCTAATTACATTGCCGGTTGCCAAATTGCATTATCTCTTATAGTTTCCGAGATATGGACTATCGATAATTTACACCTTAGGCTCTGCTTCTAACTTGGGCCCAAATTGTAAAATGGTCTTATCTATTGGCGATTTCGTTCCAATTCACAATCCAAGTAATATTCGGCATGCTAATTACATTGCCGGTTGCCAAATTGCATTATTTCTTATAGTTTCCGAGATATGGACTATCAATAATTTACACCTTAGGCTCTGCTTCTAACTTGGGCCCAAATTGTAAAATGGTCTTATCTATTGGCGATTTCGTTCCAATTCACATTCCAAGTAATATTCGGCATGCTAATTACATTGCCGGTTGCCAAATTGCATTATCTCTTATAGTTTCCGAGATATGGACTATCGATAATTTACACCTTAGGCTCTGCTTCTAACTTGGGCCCAAATTGTAAAATATCCTTATCTATTGGCGATTTCGTCCCAATTCACATTCCAAGTAATATTCGGCATGCTAATTACATTGCCGGTTGCGAAATTGCATTATCTCTTATAGTTTCCGAGATATGGACTATCGATAATTTACACCTTAGGCTCTGCTTCTAACTTGGGCCCAAATTGTAAAATGGTCTTATCTATTGGCGATTTAGTTGCAATTCATATTCCAAGTAATATTCGGCATGCTAATTACATTGCCGGTTGTCAAATTGCATTATCTCTTATAGTTTCCGAGATATGGACTATCGATAATTTACACCTTAGGCTCTGCTTCTAACTTGGGCCCAAATTGTAAAATGGTCTTATCTATTGGCGATTTCGTTCCAATTCACATTCCAAGTAATATTCGGCATGCTAATTACATTGCCGGTTGCCAAATTGCATTATCTCTTATAGTTTCCGAGATATGGACTATCGATAATTTACACCTTAGGCTCTGCTTCTAACTTGGGCCCAAATTGTAAAATGGTCTTATCTATTGGCTATTTCGTTCCAATTCACATTCCAAGTAATATACGGCATGCTAATTACATTGCCGGTTGCCAAATTGCATTATCTCTTATAGTTTCCGAGATATGGACTATCGATAATTTACACCTTAGGCTCTGCTTCTAACTTGGGCCCAAATTGTAAAATGGTCTTATCTATTGGCGATTTCGTTCCAATTCACACTCCAAGTAATATTCGGCATGCTAATTACATTGCCGGCTGCGAAATTGCATTATCTCTTATAGTTTCCGAGATATGGACTATCGATAATTTACACCTTAGGCTCTGCTTCTAACTTGGGCCCAAATTGTAAAATGGTCTTATCTATTGGCGATTTCGTTCCAATTCACATTCCAAGTAATATTCGGCATGCTAATTACATTGCCGGTTGCCAAATTGCATTATCTCTTATAGTTTCCGAGATATGGACTATCGATAATTTACACCTTAGGCTCTGCTTTTAACTTGTGCCCAAATTGTAAAATGGTCTTATCTATTGGCGATTTCGTTCCAATTCACATTCCAAGTAATATTCGGCATGCTAATTACATTGCCGGTTGCCAAATTGCATTATCTCTTATAGTTTCCGAGATATGGACTATCGATAATTTACACCTTAGGCTCTGCTTCTAACTTGGGCCCAAATTGTAAAATGGTCTTATCTACTGGCGATTTCGTCCCAATTCACATTCCAAGTGATATTCGGCATGCTAATTACATTGCCGGTTGCGAAATTGCATTATCTCTTATAGTTTCCGAGATATGGACTATCAATAATTTACACCTTAGGCTCTGCTTCTAACTTGGGCCCAAATTGTAAAATGGTCTTATCTATTGGCGATTTCGTTCCAATTCACATTCCAAGTAATATTCGGCATGCTAATTACATTGCCGGTTGCCAAATTGCATTATCTCTTATAGTTTCCGAGATATGGACTATCGATAATTTACACCTTAGGCTCTGCTTCTAACTTGGGCCCAAATTGTAAAATGGTCTTATCTATTGGCGATTTCGTTCCAATTCACATTCCAAGTAATATTCGGCATGCTAATTACATTGCCGGTTGCCAAATTGCATTATCTCTTATAGTTTCCGAGATATGGACTATCGATAATTTACACCTTAGGCTCTGCTTCTAACTTGCTCCCAAATTGTAAAATGGTCTTATCTATTGGCGATTTCGCTCCAATTCACACTCCAAGTAATATTCGGCATGCTAATTACATTGCCGGTTGCCAAATTGCATTATCTCTTATAGTTTCCGAGATATGGACTATCGATAATTTACACCTTAGGCTCTGCTTCTAACTTGGGCCCAAATTGTAAAATGGTCTTATCTATTGGCGATTTCGTTCCAATTCACATTCCAAGTAATATTCTTCATGCTAATTACATTGCCGGTTGCCAAATTGCATTATCTCTTATAGTTTCCGAGATATAGACTATCGATAATTTACACCTTAGGCTCTGCTTCTAACTTGGGCCCAAATTGTAAAATGGTCTTATCTATTGGCGATTTCGTTCCAATTCACATTCCAAATAATATTCGGCATGCTAATTACATTGCCGGTTGCCAAATTGCATTATCTCTTATAGTTTCCGAGATATGGACTATCGATAATTTACACCTTAGGCTCTGCTTCTAACTTGGGCCCAAATTGTAAAATGGTCTTATCTATTGGCGATTTCGTCCCAATTCACATTCCAAGTGATATTCGGCATGCTAATTACATTGCCGGTTGCGAAATTGCATTATCTCTTATAGTTTCCGAGATATGGACTATCAATAATTTACACCTTAGGCTCTGCTTCTAACTTGGGCCCAAATTGTAAAATGGTCTTATCTATTGGCGATTTCGTTCCAATTCACATTCCAAGTAATATTCGGCATGCTAATTACATTGCCGGTTGCCAAATTGCATTATCTCTTATAGTTTCCGAGATATGGACTATCGATAATTTACACCTTAGGCTCTGCTTCTAACTTGGGCCCAAATTGTAAAATGGTCTTATCTATTGGCGATTTCGTTCCAATTCACATTCCAAGTAATATTCGGCATGCTAATTACATTGCCGGTTGCCAAATTGCATTATCTCTTATAGTTTCCGAGATATGGACTATCGATAATTTACACCTTAGGCTCTGCTTCTAACTTGGGCCCAAATTGTAAAATGGTCTTATCTATTGGCGATTTCGTTCCAATTCACATTCCAAGTAATATTCGGCATGCTAATTACATTGCCGGTTGCCAAATTGCATTATCTCTTATAGTTTCCGAGATATGGACTATCAATAATTTACACCTTAGGCTCTGCTTCTAACTTGGGCCCAAATTGTAAAATGGTCTTATCTATTGGCGATTTCGTTCCAATTCACATTCCAAGTAATATTCGGCATGCTAATTACATTGCCGGTTGCCAAATTGCATTATCTCTTATAGTTTCCGAGATATGGACTATCGATAATTTACACCTTAGGCTCTGCTTCTAACTTGGGCCCAAATTGTAAAATATCCTTATCTATTGGCGATTTCGTCCCAATTCACATTCCAAGTAATATTCGGCATGCTAATTACATTGCCGGTTGCGAAATTGCATTATCTCTTATAGTTTCCGAGATATGGACTATCGATTATTTACACCTTAGGCTCTGCTTCTAACTTGGGCCCAAATTGTAAAATGGTCTTATCTATTGGCGATTTCGTCCCAATTCACATTCCAAGTGATATTCGGCATGCTAATTACATTGCCGGTTGCCAAATTGCATTATCTCTTATAGTTTCCGAGATATGGACTATCGATAATTTACACCTTAGGCTCTGCTTCTAACTTGGGCCCAAATTGTAAAATATCCTTATCTATTGGCGATTTCGTCCCAATTCACATTCCAAGTAATATTCGGCATGCTAATTACATTGCCGGTTGCGAAATTGCATTATCTCTTATAGTTTCCGAGATATGGACTATCGATAATTTACACCTTAGGCTCTGCTTCTAACTTGGGCCCAAATTGTAAAATGGTCTTATCTATTGGCGATTTAGTTGCAATTCATATTCCAAGTAATATTCGGCATGCTAATTACATTGCCGGTTGTCAAATTGCATTATCTCTTATAGTTTCCGAGATATGGACTATCGATAATTTACACCTTAGGCTCTGCTTCTAACTTGGGCCCAAATTGTAAAATGGTCTTATCTATTGGCTATTTCGTTCCAATTCACATTCCAAGTAATATTCGGCATGCTAATTACATTGCCGGTTGCAAAATTGCATTATCTCTTATAGTTTCCGAGATATGGACTATCGATAATTTACACCTTAGGCTCTGCTTCTAACTTGGGCCCAAATTGTAAAATGGTCTTATCTATTGGCGATTTCGTTCCAATTCACACTCCAAGTAATATTCGGCATGCTAATTACATTGCCGGCTGCGAAATTGCATTATCTCTTATAGTTTCCGAGATATGGACTATCGATAATTTACACCTTAGGCTCTGCTTCTAACTTGGGCCCAAATTGTAAAATGGTCTTATCTATTGGCGATTTCGTTCCAATTCACATTCCAAGTAATATTCGGCATGCTAATTACATTGCCGGTTGCCAAATTGCATTATCTCTTATAGTTTCCGAGATATGGACTATCGATAATTTACACCTTAGGCTCTGCTTTTAACTTGGGCCCAAATTGTAAAATGGTCTTATCTATTGGCGATTTCGTTCCAATTCACATTCCAAGTAATATTCGGCATGCTAATTACATTGCCGGTTGCCAAATTGCATTATCTCTTATAGTTTCCGAGATATGGACTATCGATAATTTACACCTTAGGCTCTGCTTCTAACTTGGGCCCAAATTGTAAAATGGTCTTATCTACTGGCGATTTCGTCCCAATTCACATTCCAAGTGATATTCGGCATGCTAATTACATTGCCGGTTGCGAAATTGCATTATCTCTTATAGTTTCCGAGATATGGACTATCAATAATTTACACCTTAGGCTCTGCTTCTAACTTGGGCCCAAATTGTAAAATGGTCTTATCTATTGGCGATTTCGTTCCAATTCACATTCCAAGTAATATTCGGCATGCTAATTACATTGCCGGTTGCCAAATTGCATTATCTCTTATAGTTTCCGAGATATGGACTATCGATAATTTACACCTTAGGCTCTGCTTCTAACTTGGGCCCAAATTGTAAAATGGTCTTATCTATTGGCGATTTCGTTCCAATTCACATTCCAAGTAATATTCGGCATGCTAATTACATTGCCGGTTGCCAAATTGCATTATCTCTTATAGTTTCCGAGATATGGACTATCGATAATTTACACCTTAGGCTCTGCTTCTAACTTGGGCCCAAATTGTAAAATGGTCTTATCTATTGGCGATTTAGTTGCAATTCACATTCCAAGTAATATTCGGCATGCTAATTACATTGCCGGTTGCCAAATTGCATTATCTCTTATAGTTTCCGAGATATGGACTATCGATAATTTACACCTTAGTCTCTGCTTCTAACTTGGGCCCAAATTGTAAAATGGTCTTATCTATTGGCGATTTCGTTCCAATTCACATTCCAAGTAATATTCGGCATGCTAATTACATTGCCGGTTGCCAAATTGCATTATCTCTTATAGTTTCCGAGATATGGACTATCGATAATTTACACCTCAGGCTCTGATTCTAACTTGGGCCCAAATTGTAAAATGGTCTTATCTATTGGCGATTTCGTTCCAATTCACACTCCAAGTAATATTCGGCATGCTAATTACATTGCTGATTGCGAAATTGCATTATCTCTTATAGTTTCCGAGATATGGACTATCGATAATTTACACCTTAGGCTCTGCTTCTAACTTGGGCCCAAATTGTAAAATGGTCTTATCTATTGGCGATTTCGTTCCAATTCACATTCCAAGTAATATTCGGCATGCTAATTACATTGCCGGTTGCCAAATTGCATTATCTCTTATAGTTTCCGAGATATGGACTATCGATAATTTACACCTTAGGCTCTGCTTCTAACTTGGGCCCAAATTGTAAAATGGTCTTACCTATTGGCGATTCCGTTCCAATTCACATTCCAAGTAATATTCGGCATGCTAATTACATTGCCGGTTGCCAAATTGCATTATCTCTTATAGTTTCCGAGATATGGACTATCGATAATTTACACCTTAGGCTCTGCTTCTAACTTGGGCCCAAATTGTAAAATGGTCTTATCTATTGGCGATTTCGTTCCAATTCACATTCCAAGTAATATTCGGCATGCTAATTACATTGCCGGTTGCCAAATTGCATTATCTCTTATAGTTTCCGAGATATGGACTATCGATAATTTACACCTTAGGCTCTGCTTCTAACTTGGGCCCAAATTGTAAAATGGTCTTATCTATTGGCGATTTCGTCCCAATTCAGATTCCAAGTGATATTCGGCATGCTAATTACATTGCCGGTTGCGAAATTGCATTATCTCTTATAGTTTCCGAGATATGGACTATCGATAATTTGCACCTTAGGCTCTGCTTCTAACTTGCTCCCAAATTGTAAAATGGTCTTATCTATTGGCGATTTCGTTCCAATTCACATTCCAAGTAATATTCGGCATGCTAATTACATTGCCGGTTGCCAAATTGCATTATCTCTTATAGTTTCCGAGATATGGACTATCGATAATTTACACCTTAGGCTCTGCTTCTAACTTGGGCCCAAATTGTAAAATGGTCTTATCTATTGGCGATTTCGTTCCAATTCACATTCCAAGTAATATTCGGCATGCTAATTACATTGCCGGTTGCCAAATTGAATTATCTCTTATAGTTTCCGAGATATGGACTATCGATAATTTACACCATAGGCTCTGCTTCTAACTTGGGCCCAAATTGTAAAATGGTCTTACCTATTGGCGATTTCGTTCCAATTCACATTCCAAGTAATATTGGGCATGCTAATTACATTGCCGGTTGCCAAATTACATTATCTCTTATAGTTTCCGAGATATGGACTATCGATAATTTACACCATAGGCTCTGCTTCTAACTTGGGCCCAAATTGTAAAATGGTCTTACCTATTGGCGATTTCGTTCCAATTCACATTCCAAGTAATATTCGGCATGCTAATTACATTGCCGGTTGCCAAATTGCATTATCTCTTATAGTTTCCGAGATATGGACTATCGATAATTTACACCATAGGCTCTGCTTCTAACTTGGGCCCAAATTGTAAAATGGTCTTACCTATTGGCGATTTCGTTCCAATTCACATTCCAAGTAATATTCGGCATGCTAATTACATTGCCGGTTGCCAAATTGCATTATCTCTTATAGTTTCCGAGATATGGACTATCGATAATTTACACCTTAGGCTCTGCTTCTAACTTGGGCCCAAATTGTAAAATGGTCTTATCTATTGGCGATTTCGTTCCAATTCACATTCCAATTAATATTCGGCATGCTAATTACATTGCCGGTTGCCAAATTGCATTATCTCTTATAGTTTCCGAGATATGGACTATCGATAATTTACACCTTAGGCTCTGCTTCTAACTTGGGCCCAAATTGTAAAATGGTCTTATCTATTGGCGATTTCGTTCCAATTCACATTCCAAGTAATATTCGGCATGCTAATTACATTGCCGGTTGCCAAATTGCATTATCTCTTATAGTTTCCGAGATATGGACTATCGATAATTTACACCTTAGGCTCTGCTTCTAACTTGGGCCCAAATTGTAAAATGGTCTTATCTATTGGCGATTTCGTTCCAATTCACATTCCAAGTAATATTCGGCATGCTAATTACATTGCCGGTTGCCAAATTGCATTATCTCTTATAGTTTCCGAGATATGGACTATCGATAATTTACACCTTAGGCTCTGCTTCTAACTTGGGCCCAAATTGTAAAATGGTCTTATCTATTGGCGATTTCGTCCCAATTCACATTCCAAGTGATATTCGGCATGCTAATTACATTGCCGGTTGGGAAATTGCATTATCTCTTATAGTTTCCGAGATATGGACTATCGATAATTTACACCTTAGGCTCTGCTTCTAACTTGGGCCCAAATTGTAAAATGGTCTTATCTATTGGCGATTTCGTTCCAATTCACATTCCAAGTAATATTCGGCATGCTAATTACATTGCCGGTTGCCAAATTGCATTATCTCTTATAGTTTCCGAGATATGGACTATCGATAATTTACACCTTAGGCTCTGCTTCTAACTTGGGCCCAAATTGTAAAATGGTCTTATCTATTGGCGATTTCGTTCCAATTCACATTCCAAGTAATATTCGGCATGCTAATTACATTGCCGGTTGCCAAATTGCATTATCTCTTATAGTTTCCGAGATATGGACTATCGATAATTTACACCTTAGGCTCTGCTTCTAACTTGGGCCCAAATTGTAAAATGGTCTTATCTATTGGCGATTTCGTCCCAATTCACATTCCAAGTGATATTCGGCATGCTAATTACATTGCCGGTTGCGAAATTGCATTATCTCTTATAGTTTCCGAGATATGGACTATCGATAATTTACACCTTAGGCTCTGCTTCTAACTTGGGCCCAAATTGTAAAATGGTCTTATCTATTGGCGATTTCGTTCCAATTCACATTCCAAGTAATATTTGGCATGCTAATTACATTGCCGGTTGCCAAATTGCATTATCTCTTATAGTTTCCGAGATATGGACTATCGATAATTTACACCTTAGGCTCTGCTTCTAACTTGGGCCCAAATTGTAAAATGGTCTTATCTATTGGCGATTTAGTTGCAATTCACATTCCAAGTAATATTCGGCATGCTAATTACATTGCCGGTTGCCAAATTGCATTATCTCTTATAGTTTCCGAGATATGGACTATCGATAATTTACACCTTAGGCTCTGCTTCTAACTTGGGCCCAAATTGTAAAATGGTCTTATCTATTGGCGATTTCGTTCCAATTCGCATTCCAAGTAATATTCGGCATGCTAATTACATTGCCGGTTGCCAAATTGCATTATCTCTTATAGTTTCCGAGATATGGACTATCGATAATTTACACCTTAGGCTCTGCTTCTAACTTGGGCCCAAATTGTAAAATGGTCTTATCTATTGGCGATTTCGTTCCAATTCACATTCCAAGTAATATTCGGCATGCTAATTACATTGCCGGTTGCCAAATTGCATTATCTCTTATAGTTTCCGAGATATGGACTATCGATAATTTACACCTTAGGCTCTGCTTCTAACTTGGGCCCAAATTGTAAAATGGTCTTATCTATTGGCGATTTCGTCCCAATTCACATTCCAAGTGATATTCGGCATGCTAATTACATTGCCGGTTGGGAAATTGCATTATCTCTTATAGTTTCCGAGATATGGACTATCGATAATTTACACCTTAGGCTCTGCTTCTAACTTGGGCCCAAATTGTAAAATGGTCTTATCTATTGGCGATTTCGTTCCAATTCACATTCCAAGTAATATTCGGCATGCTAATTACATTGCCGGTTGCCAAATTGCATTATCTCTTATAGTTTCCGAGATATGGACTATCGATAATTTACACCTTAGGCTCTGCTTCTAACTTGGGCCCAAATTGTAAAATGGTCTTATCTATTGGCGATTTCGTTCCAATTCACATTCCAAGTAATATTCGGCATGCTAATTACATTGCCGGTTGCCAAATTGCATTATCTCTTATAGTTTCCGAGATATGGACTATCGATAATTTACACCTTAGGCTCTGCTTCTAACTTGGGCCCAAATTGTAAAATGGTCTTATCTATTGGCGATTTCGTCCCAATTCACATTCCAAGTGATATTCGGCATGCTAATTACATTGCCGGTTGCGAAATTGCATTATCTCTTATAGTTTCCGAGATATGGACTATCGATAATTTACACCTTAGGCTCTGCTTCTAACTTGGGCCCAAATTGTAAAATGGTCTTATCTATTGGCGATTTCGTTCCAATTCACATTCCAAGTAATATTTGGCATGCTAATTACATTGCCGGTTGCCAAATTGCATTATCTCTTATAGTTTCCGAGATATGGACTATCGATAATTTACACCTTAGGCTCTGCTTCTAACTTGGGCCCAAATTGTAAAATGGTCTTATCTATTGGCGATTTAGTTGCAATTCACATTCCAAGTAATATTCGGCATGCTAATTACATTGCCGGTTGCCAAATTGCATTATCTCTTATAGTTTCCGAGATATGGACTATCGATATTTTACACCTTAGGCTCTGCTTCTAACTTGGGCCCAAATTGTAAAATGGTCTTATCTATTGGCGATTTCGTTCCAATTCGCATTCCAAGTAATATTCGGCATGCTAATTACATTGCCGGTTGCCAAATTGCATTATCTCTTATAGTTTCCGAGATATGGACTATCGATAATTTACACCTTAGGCTCTGCTTCTAACTTGGGCCCAAATTGTAAAATGGTCTTATCTATTGGCGATTTCGTTCCAATTCACATTCCAAGTAATATTCGGCATGCTAATTACATTGCCGGTTGCCAAATTGCATTATCTCTTATAGTTTCCGAGATATGGACTATCGATAATTTACACCTTAGGCTCTGCTTCTAACTTGGGCCCAAATTGTAAAATGGTCTTATCTATTGGCGATATCGTTCCAATTCACATTCCAAGTAATATTCGGCATGCTAATTACATTGCCGGTTGCCAAATGGCCCAAATTGTAAAATGGTCTCATCTATTGGCGATTTCGTTCCAATTCACATTCCAAGTAATATTCGGCATGCTAATTACATTGCCGGTTGCCAAATTGCATTATCTCTTATAGTTTCCGAGATATGGACTATCGATAATTTACACCTTAGGCTCTGCTTCTAACTTGGGCCCAAATAGTAAAATAGTCTTATCTATTGGCGATTTCGTTCCAATTCACATTCCAAGTAATATTCGGCATGCTAATTACATTGCCGGTTGCCAAATTGCATTATCTCTTATAGTTTCCGAGATATGGACTATCGATAATTTACGCCTTAGGCTCTGCTTTTAACTTGGGCCCAAATTGTAAAATGGTCTTATCTATTGGCGATTTCGTACCAATTCACATTCCAAGTAATATTCGGCATGCTAATTACATTGCCGGTTGCCAAATTGCATTATCTCTTATAGTTTCCGAGATATGGACTATCGATAATTTACGCCTTAGGCTCTGCTTCTAACTTGGGCCCAAATTGTAAAATGGTTTTATCTATTGGCGATTTAGTTGCAATTCACATTCCAAGTAATATTCGGCATGCTAATTACATTGCCGGTTGCCAAATTGCATTATCTCTTATAGTTTCCGAGATATGGACTATCGATAATTTACACCTTAGGCTCTGCTTCTAACTTGGGCCCAAATTGTAAAATGGTCTTATCTATTGGCGATTTCGTCCCAATTCACATTCCAAGTGATATTCGGCATGCTAATTACATTGCCGGTTGCGAAATTGCATTATCTCTTATAGTTTCCGAGATATGGACTATCAATAATTTACACCTTAGGCTCTGCTTCTAACTTGGGCCCAAATAGTAAAATAGTCTTATCTATTGGCGATTTCGTTCCAATTCACATTCCAAGTAATATTCGGCATGCTAATTACATTGCCGGTTGCCAAATTGCATTATCTCTTATAGTTTCCGAGATATGGACTATCGATAATTTACGCCTTAGGCTCTGCTTTTAACTTGGGCCCAAATTGTAAAATGGTCTTATCTATTGGCGATTTCGTACCAATTCACATTCCAAGTAATATTCGGCATGCTAATTACATTGCCGGTTGCCAAATTGCATTATCTCTTATAGTTTCCGAGATATGGACTATCGATAATTTACGCCTTAGGCTCTGCTTCTAACTTGGGCCCAAATTGTAAAATGGTTTTATCTATTGGCGATTTAGTTGCAATTCACATTCCAAGTAATATTCGGCATGCTAATTACATTGCCGGTTGCCAAATTGCATTATCTCTTATAGTTTCCGAGATATGGACTATCGATAATTTACACCTTAGGCTCTGCTTCTAACTTGGGCCCAAATTGTAAAATGGTCTTATCTATTGGCGATTTCGTCCCAATTCACATTCCAAGTGATATTCGGCATGCTAATTACATTGCCGGTTGCGAAATTGCATTATCTCTTATAGTTTCCGAGATATGGACTATCAATAATTTACACCTTAGGCTCTGCTTCTAACTTGGGCCCAAATTGTAAAATGGTCTTATCTATTGGCAATTTCGTTCCAATTCACATTCCAAGTAATATTCGGCATGCTAATTACATTGCCGGTTGCCAAATTGCATTATCTCTTATAGTTTCCGAGATATGGACTATCGATAATTTACACCTTAGGCTCTGCTTCTAACTTGGGCCCAAATTGTAAAATGGTCTTATCTATTGGCGATTTCGTTCCAATTCACATTCCAAGTAATATTCGGCATGCTAATTACATTGCCGGTTGCCAAATTGCATTATCTCTTATAGTTTCCGAGATATGGACTATCGATAATTTACACCTTAGGCTCTGCTTCTAACTTGGGCCCAAATTGTAAAATGGTCTTATCTATTGGCGATTTCGTTCCAATTCACATTCCAAGTAATATTCGGCATGCTAATTACACTGCCGTTTGCCAAATTGCATTATCTCTTATAGTTTCCGAGATATGGACTATCGATAATTTACACCTTAGGCTCTGCTTCTAACTTGGGCCCAAATTGTAAAATGGTCTTATCTATTGGCGATTTCGTTCCAATTCACATTCCAAGTAATATTCGGCATGCTAATTACATTGCCGGTTGCCAAATTGCATTATCTCTTATAGTTTCCGAGATATGGACTACCGATAATTTACACTTTAGGCTCTGCTTCTAACTTGGGCCCAAATTGTAAAATGGTCTTATCTATTGGCGATTTCGTTCCAATTCACATTCCAAGTAATATTCGGCATGCTAATTACATTGCCGGTTGCCAAATTGCATTATCTCTTATAGTTTCCGAGATATGGACTATCGATAATTTACACCTTAGGCTCTGCTTTTAACTTGGGCCCAAATTGTAAAATGGTCTTATCTATTGGCGATTTCGTTCCAATTCACATTCCAAGTAATATTCGGCATGCTAATTACATTGCCGGTTGCCAAATTGCATTATCTCTTATAGTTTCCGAGATATGGACTATCGATAATTTACACCTTAGGCTCTGCTTCTAACTTGGGCCCAAATTGTAAAATGGTCTTATCTATTGGCGATTTAGTTGCAATTCACATTCCAAGTAATATTCGGCATGCTAATTACATTGCCGGTTGCCAAATTGCATTATCTCTTATAGTTTCCGAGATATGGACTATCGATAATTTACACCTTAGGCTCTGCTTCTAACTTGGGCCCAAATTGTAAAATGGTCTTATCTATTGGCGATTTCGTCCCAATTCACATTCCAAGTGATATTCGGCATGCTAATTACATTGCCGGTTGCGAAATTGCATTATCTCTTATAGTTTCCGAGATATGGACTATCAATAATTTACACCTTAGGCTCTGCTTCTAACTTGGGCCCAAATTGTAAAATGGTCTTATCTATTGGCGATTTCGTTCCAATTCACATTCCAAGTAATATTCGGCATGCTAATTACATTGCCGGTTGCCAAATTGCATTATCTCTTATAGTTTCCGAGATATGGACTATCGATAATTTACACCTTAGGCTCTGCTTCTAAGTTGGGCCCAAATTGTAAAATGGTCTTATCTATTGGCGATTTCGTTCCAATTCACATTCCAAGTAATATTCGGCATACTAATTACATTGCCGGTTGCCAAATTGCATTATCTCTTATAGTTTCCGAGATATGGACTATCGATAATTTACACCTTAGGCTCTGCTTCTAACTTGGGCCCAAATTGTAAAATGGTCTTATCTATTGGCGATTTCGTTCCAATTCACATTCCAAGTAATATTCGGCATGCTAATTACATTGCCGGTTGCCAAATTGCATTATCTCTTATAGTTTCCGAGATATGGACTATCGATAATTTACACCTTAGGCTCTGCTTCTAACTTGGGCCCAAATTGTAAAATGGTCTTATCTATTGGCGATTTAGTTGCAATTCACATTCAAAGTAATATTCGGCATGCTAATTACATTGCCGGTTGCCAAATTGCATTATCTCTTATAGTTTCCGAGATATGGACTATCGATAATTTACACCTTAGGCTCTGCTTCTAACTTGGGCCAAATTGTAAAATGGTCTTATCTATTGGCGATTTCGTTCCAATTCACATTCCAAGTAATATTTGGCATACTAATTACATTGCCGGTTGCCAAATTGCATTATCTCTTATAGTTTCCGAGATATGGACTATCGATAATTTACACCTTAGGCTCTGCTTCTAACTTGGGCCCAAATTGTAAAATGGTCTTATCTATTGGCGATTTCGTTCCAATTCACATTCCAAGTAATATTCGGCATGCTAATTACATTGCCGGTTGCCAAATTGCATTATCTCTTATAGTTTCCGAGATATGGACTATCGATAATTTACACCTTAGGCTCTGCTTCTAACTTGGGCCCAAATTGTAAAATGGTCTTATCTATTGGCGATTTCGTTCCAATTCACACTCCAAGTAATATTCGGCATGCTAATTACATTGCCGGTTGCGAAATTGCATTATCTCTTATAGTTTCCGAGATATGGACTATCGATAATTTACACCTTAGGCTCTGCTTCTAACTTGGGCCCAAATTGTAAAATGGTCTTATCTATTGGCGATTTCGTTCCAATTCACATTCCAAGTAATATTCGGCATGCTAATTACATTGCCGGTTGCCAAATTGCATTATCTCTTATAGTTTCCGAGATATAGACTATCGATAATTTACACCTTAGGCTCTGCTTCTAACTTGGGCCCAAATTGTAAAATGGTCTTATCTATTGGCGATTTCGTTCCAATTCACATTCCAAGTAATATTCGGCATGCTAATTATATTGCCGGTTGCCAAATTGCATTATCTCTTATAGTTTCCGAGATATGGACTATCTATAACTTACACCTTAATCTCTGCTTCTAACTTGGGCCCAAATTGTAAAATGGTCTTATCTATTGGCGATTTCGTCCCAATTCACATTCCAAGTGATATTCGGCATGCTAATTACATTGCCGGTTGCGAAATTGCATTATCTCTTATAGTTTCCGAGATATGGACTATCAATAATTTACACCTTAGGCTCTGCTTCTAACTTGGGCCCAAATTGTAAAATGGTCTTATCTATTGGCGATTTCGTTCCAATTCACATTCCATGTAATATTCGGCATGCTAATTACATTGCCGGTTGCCAAATTGCATTATCTCTTATAGTTTCCGAGATATGGACTATCGATAATTTACACCTTAGGCTCTGCTTCTAACTTGGGCCCAAATTGTAAAATGGTCTTATCTATTGGCGATTTCGTTCCAATTCACATTCCAAGTAATATTCGGCATGCTAATTACATTGCCCGTTTGCCAAATTGCATTATCTCTTATAGTTTCCGAGATATGGACTATCGATAATTTACACCTTAGGCTCTGCTTCTAACTTGGGCCCAAATTGTAAAATGGTCTTATCTATTGGCGATTTCGTTCCAATTCACATTCCAAGTAATATTCGGCATGCTAATTACATTGCGGGTTGCCAAATTGCATTATCTCTTATAGTTTCCGAGATATGGACTATCGATAATTTACACTTTAGGCTCTGCTTCTAACTTGGGCCCAAATTGTAAAATGGTCTTATCTATTGGCGATTTCGTTCCAATTCACATTCCAAGTAATATTCGGCATGCTAATTACATTGCCGGTTGCCAAATTGCATTATCTCTTATAGTTTCCGAGATATGGACTATCGATAATTTACACCTTAGGCTCTACTTCTAACTTGGGCCCAAATTGTAAAATGGTCTTATCTATTGGCGATTTCGTCCCAATTCACATTCCAAGTGATATTCGGCATGCTAATTACATTGCCGGTTGCGAAATTGCATTATCTCTTATAGTTTCCGAGATATGGACTATCGATAATTTACACCTTAGGCTCTGCTTCTAACTTGGGCCCAAATTGTAAAATGGTCTTATCTATTGGCGATTTCGTTCCAATTCACATTCCAAGTAATATTCGGCATGCTAATTACATTGCCGGTTGCCAAATTGCATTATCTCTTATAGTTTCCGAGATATGGACTATCGATAATTTACACCTTAGGCTCTGCTTCTAACTTGGGCCCAAATTGTAAAATGGTCTTATCTATTGGCGATTTCGTTCCAATTCACATTCCAAGTAATATTCGGCATGCTAATTACATTGCCGGTTGCCAAATTGCATTATCTCTTATAGTTTCCGAGATATGGACTATCAATAATTTACACCTTAGTCTCTGCTTCTAACTTGGGCCCAAATTGTAAAATGGTCTTATCTATTGGCGATTTCGTTCCAATTCACATTCCAAGTAATATTCGGCATGCTAATTAAATTGCCGGTTGCCAAATTGCATTATCTCTTATAGTTTCCGAGATATGGACTATCGATAATTTACACCTTAGGCTCTGCTTCTAACTTGGGCCCAAATTGTAAAATGGCCTTATCTATTGGCGATTTCGTCCCAATTCACCTTCCAAGTAATATTCGGCATGCTAATTACATTGCCGGTTGCGAAATTGCATTATCTCTTATAGTTTCCGAGATATGGACTATCGATAATTTACACCTTAGGCTCTGCTTCTAACTTGGGCCCAAATTGTAAAATGGTCTTATCTATTGGCGATTTAGTTGCAATTCACATTCCAAGTAATATTCGGCATGCTAATTACATTGCCGGTTGCCAAATTGCATTATCTCTTATAGTTTCCGAGATATGGACTATCGATAATTTACACCTTAGGCTCTGCTTCTAACTTGGGCCCAAATTGTAAAATGGTCTTATCTATTGGCGATTTCGTTCCAAATCACATTCCAAGTAATATTCGGCATGCTAATTACATTGCCGGTTGCCAAATTGCATTATCTCTTATAGTTTCCGAGATATGGACTATCGATAATTTACACCTTAGGCTCTGCTTCTAACTTGGGCCCAAATTGTAAAATGGTCTTATCTATTGGCAATTTCGTTCCAATTCACATTCCAAGTAATATTCGGCATGCTAATTGCATTGCCGGTTGCCAAATTGTATTATCTCTTATAGTTTCCGAGATATGGACTATCGATAATTTACACCTTAGGCTCTGCTTCTAACTTGGGCCCAAATTGTAAAATGGTCTTATCTATTGGCGATTTCGTTCCAATTCACATTCCAAGTAATATTCGGCATGCTAATTACATTGCCGGTTGCCAAATTGCATTAACTCTTATAGTTTCCGAGATATGGACTATCGATAATTTACACCTTAGGCTCTGCTTCTAACTTGGGCCCAAATTGTAAAATGGTCTTATCTATTGGCGATTTCGTTCCAATTCACATTCCAAGTAATATTCGGCATGCTAATTACATTGCCGGTTGCCAAATTGCATTATCTCTTATAGTTTCCGACATATGGACTATCGATAATTTACACCATAGGCTCTGCTTCTAACTTGGGCCCAAATTGTAAAATGGTCTTATCTATTGGCAATTTCGTTCCAATTCACATTCCAAGTAATATTCGGCATGCTAATTACATTGCCGGTTGCCAAATTGCATTATCTCTTATAGTTTCCGAGATATGGACTATCGATAATTTACACCTTAGGCTCTGCTTCTAACTTGGGCCCAAATTGTAAAATGGTCTCATCTATTGGCGATTTCGTTCCAATTCACATTCCAAGTAATATTCGGCATGCTAATTACATTGCCGGTTGCCAAATTGCATTATCTCTTATAGTTTCCGAGATATGGACTATCGATAATTTACACCTCAGGCTCTGCTTCTAACTTGGGCCCAAATTGTAAAATGGTCTTATCTATTGGCGATTTCGTTCCAATTCACATTCCAAGTAATATTCGGCATGCTAATTACATTGCCGGTTGCCAAATTGAATTATCTCTTATAGTTTCCCAGATATGGACTATCGATAATTTACACCTTAGGCTCTGCTTCTAACTTGGGCCCAAATTGTAAAATGGTCTTACCTATTGGCGATTTCGTTCCAATTCACATTCTAAGTAATATTCGGCATGCTAATTACATTGCCGGTTGCCAAGTTGCATTATCTCTTATAGTTTCCGAGATATGGACTATCGATAATTTACACCTTGGGCTCTGCTTCTAACTTGGGCCCAAATTGTTAAATGGTCTTATCTATTGGCGATTTCATTCCAATTCACATTCCAAGTAATATTCGGCATGCTAATTACATTGCCGGTTGCCAAATTGCATTATCTCTTATAGTTTCCGAGATATGGACTATCGATAATTTACACCTTAGGCTCTGCTTCTAACTTGGGCCCAAATTGTAAAAATGGTCTTATCTATTGGCGATTTCGTTCCAATTCACATTCCAAGTAATATTCGGCATGCTAATTACATTGACGGTTGCCAAATTGCATTATCTCTTATAGTTTCCGAGATATGGACTATCGATAATTTACACCTTAGGCTCTGCTTCTAACTTGGGCCCAAATTGTAAAATGGTCTTATCTATTGGCGAATTAGTTGCAATTCACATTCCAAGTAATATTCGGCATGCTAATTACATTGCCGGTTGCCAAATTGCATTATCTCTTATAGTTTTCCGAGATATGGACTATCGATAATTTACACCTTAGTCTCTGCTTCTAACTTGGGCCCAAATTGTAAAATGGTCTTATCTATTGGCGATTTCGTTCCAATTCACATTCCAAGTAATATTCGGCATGCTAATTAAATTGCCGGTTGCCAAATTGCATTATCTCTTATAGTTTCCGAGATATGGACTATCGATAATTTACACCTTAGGCTCTGCTTCTAACTTGGGCCCAAATTGTAAAATGGCCTTATCTATTGGCGATTTCGTCCCAATTCACCTTCCAAGTAATATTCGGCATGCTAATTACATTGCCGGTTGCGAAATTGCATTATCTCTTATAGTTTCCGAGATATGGACTATCGATAATTTACACCTTAGGCTCTGCTTCTAACTTGGGCCCCAAATTGTAAAATGGTCTTATCTATTGGCGATTTAGTTGCAATTCACATTCCAAGTAATATTCGGCATGCTAATTACATTGCCGGTTGCCAAATTGCATTATCTCTTATAGTTTCCGAGATATGGACTATCGATAATTTACACCTTAGGCTCTGCTTCTAACTTGGGCCCAAATTGTAAAATGGTCTTATCTATTGGCGATTTCGTTCCAATTCACATTCCAAGTAATATTCGGCATGCTAATTACATTGCCGGTTGCCAAATTGCATTATCTCTTATAGTTTCCGAGATATGGACTATCGATAATTTACACCTTAGGCTCTGCTTCTAACTTGGGCCCAAATTGTAAAAATGGTCTTATCTATTGGCAATTTCGTTCCAATTCACATTCCAAGTAATATTCGGCATGCTAATTGCATTGCCGGTTGCCAAATTGTATTATCTCTTATAGTTTCCGAGATATGGACTATCGATAATTTTACACCTTAGGCTCTGCTTCTAACTTGGGCCCAAATTGTAAAATGGTCTTATCTAATTGGCGATTTCGTTCCAATTCACATTCCAAGTAATATTCGGCATGCTAATTACATTGCCGGTTGCCAAATTGCATTAACTCTTATAGTTTCCGAGATATGGACTATCGATAATTTTACACCTTAGGCTCTGCTTCTAACTTGGGCCCCAAATTGTAAAATGGTCTTATCTATTGGCGATTTCGTTCCAATTCACATTCCAAGTAATATTCGGCATGCTAAATACATTGCCGGTTGCCAAATTGCATTATCTCTTATAGTTTCCGACATATGGACTATCGATAATTTACACCATAGGCTCTGCTTCTAACTTGGGCCCAAATTGTAAAATTGGTCTTATCTATTGGCAATTTCGTTCCAATTCACATTCCAAATAATATTCGGCATGCTAATTATATTGCCGATTGCCAAATTGCATTATCTCTGTATAGTTTCCGAGATATGGACTATCGATAATTTACACCTTAGGCTCTGCTTCTAACTTGGGCCCAAATTGTAAAATGGTCTCATCTATTGGCGATTTCGTTCCAATTCACATTCCAAGTAATATTCGGCATGCTAATTACATTGCCGGTTGCCAAATTGCATTATCTCTTATAGTTTCCGAGATATGGACTATCGATAATTTACACCTCAGGCTCTGCTTCTAACTTGGGCCCAAATTGTAAAATGGTCTTATCTATTGGCGATTTCGTTCCAATTCACATTCCAAGTAATATTCGGCATGCTAATTACATTGCCGGTTGCCAAATTGAATTATCTCTTATAGTTTCCGAGATATGGACTATCGATAATTTACACCTTAGGCTCTGCTTCTAACTTGGGCCCAAATTGTAAAATGGTCTTACCTATTGGCGATTTCGTTCCAATTCACATTCTAAGTAATATTCGGCATGCTAATTACATTGCCGGTTGCCAAATTGCATTATCTCTTATAGTTTCCGAGATATGGACTATCGATAATTTACACCTTGGGCTCTGCTTCTAACTTGGGCCCAAATTGTAAAGATGGTCTTATCTATTGGCGATTTCGTTCCAATTCACATTCCAAGTAATATTCCGCATGCTAATTACATTGCCGGTTGCCAAATTGCATTATCTCTTATTAGTTTCCGAGATATGGACTAATCGATAATTTACACCTTAGGCTCTGCTTCTAACTTGGGCCCAAATTGTAAAATGGTCTTATCTATTGGCGATTTCGTTCCAATTCACATTCCAAGTAATATTCGGCATGCTAATTACATTGACGGTTGCCAAATTGCATTATTCTCTTATAGTTTCCGAGATATGGACTATCGATAATTTACACCTTAGGCTCTGCTTCTAACTTGGGCCCAAATTGTAAAATGGTCTTATCTATTGGCGAATTAGTTGCAATTCACATTCCAAGTAATATTCGGCATGCTAATTACATTGCCGGTTGCCAAATTGCATTATCTCTTATAGTTTCCGAGATATGGACTATCGATAATTTACACCTTAGTCTCTGCTTCTAACTTGGGCCCAAATTGTAAAATGGTCTTATCTATTGGCGATTTCGTTCCAATTCACAATCCAAGTAATATATCGGCATGCTAATTTACATTGCCGGTTGCCAAATTGCATTATTTTCTTATAGTTTCCGAGATATGGACTATCAATAATTTACACCTTAGGCTCTGCTTCTAACTTGGGCCCAAATTGTAAAATGGTCTTATCTATTGGCGATTTCGTTCCAATTCACATTCCAAGTAATATTCGGGCATGCTAATTACATTGCCGGGTTGCCAAATTGCATTATCTCTTATAGTTTCCGAGATATGGACTATCGATAATTTACACCTTAGGCTCTGCTTCTAACTTGGCCCCAAATTGTAAAAATATCCCTTATCTATTGGCGATTCTCGTCCAATTCACATTCCAAGTAATATTCGGCATGCTAATTACATTGCCGGTTGCGAAATTGCATTATCTCTTATAGTTTCCGAGATATGGACTATCGATAATTTACACCTTAGGCTCTGCTTCTAACTTGGGCCCAAATTGTAAAATGGTCTTATCTATTGGCGATTTAGTTGCAATTCATATTCCAAGTAATATTCGGCATGCTAATTACATTGCCGGTTGTCAAATTGCATTATCTCTTATAGTTTCCGAGATATGGACTATCGATAATTTACACCTTAGCTCTGCTTCTAACTTGGGCCCAAATTGTAAAATGGTCTT